>NC_056732.1:1858195110-1858495110 GCF_019279795.1 Protopterus annectens
AAAGGTCTTATAATCACCTATAAATAAACCTGAGTTTACCTTCTCTAACACAAAAAAAGAAAATTTCTTAAACAGGGGACACACTGCAGCGTGAACTGCTAACGCATTAGTACCATCTTTCTTTCTAATGTGACGAGTTTTACATTGGTAAGACCATTAGAGCTCTTAACAAAAGATTTTACGAACATTGTTTAGGCATTAGAAAGAAAGATGGTACTAATGCGTTAGCAGTTCACGCTACAGTGTGTCCCCTGTTTAAGTAGTTTTCTTTTTTTGTGTTAGAGAAGGTGAACTCAGGTTTATTTACAGGTGATTGATTATAAGACCTTTTTGGAGTGTCAAGAAAGTTTATGGCAAATTATTTTGATCGCTAACCAAATTCCTGGCCTCAATGGCACCATTAACATTAAATGTTTTTTAACATTAGCTAGGAACAGGTAGTCAGTTGTGAAGTGTATTTTTATACACACATCAATTTACATAGATACATTTATATATACATTTATATGTATACACATATATATTTTATATATATTTTTTACATTCGTTTTCATTTATTATTTTTATTTACAGATATGTATAGGTTCATAGGTTAGTACTAAGCTAACTGCCCTTGTGAGCCATTTTAAGCCTAGCCAATAATTCCTTGTGAGACTCAAACCCTGAACCTTGTGTTTGCAAGTCAAACACCTTAACCATTAGGTCACCCTCCCAACCCTATATATGTCTTTTATACACCAATACTTGTAAATATGTTGTATAAGTTGTTATTATTTTTTTTACATTTATACAGATTTATTATTATCAATATTGATTATTTAAACATTCAAATATTGAACATTATATTGATGTCTGTTGGGAATGTCATGTGACTTAACTTAATTGATTACTGTTTATAAAGGGATTAATTGTGTAAGGTACTTTGTTCTGAAGAAGCTCATTGTTAATAAAGTGAGTGAAAGCGCTTATTTAAAATTTACAGTCCTGGTATTGGATTTTACTGTTTCCTTTCTGGTGTTATTTTATTTTATCTTGTTTGAAGTTCATTTGGTTTTACTATGACTAATATTGAAGTTAGCGATGACTCATATCAAAGTTAATGGTGACTCATGTAGAAGTTAATTGTGACTAATATCAAAGTTAATAATGATTCATATCGAAGTTAAGGATAACTAATATTGAAGTTAATAATGACTCATACAAAAGTTAATGATGACTCATTCCAAAGTTAATAATGACTCATATTGAAGTTAATGATGGCAAGTACTTCAGACATATTGTTAGAAATGAATAAAGTACAGAATAATTAGTGTTGTCAAATGTAGTTTGAAGAAAACTAAGCCATACTTAAGTGGCAGAAGAGTTTTCTGTTGGCGAGATATTCATTAATGAAATATTTTGCAGTAGCAGTTCACTGTTTAATGCAGCTGTAAATTATTTAGAAAAAGCTTTATCTGAGAGCACATTATGTGGGTCATTATATTCTGGCTCAATCTTTTTTTTTTTCTTCAAGTCACCAGGAATGTGGATTTCACTAAGATCCGAAGTCTACAGTCATTCAAAGGGGAACACCACGATTCTGAATATGACAAATTCGTCCCAGATAAGAAGTCAGTCATAAGACAAGACCTAATGCAAGCTGGAACCAGATACCCTAAATGCTTGCAAAGTAGTAAGAGGGTTATCAGTAAAACTGAAATAAAGAAGCATATGAAAATGTGTACAGGAGAAAGACAGTGCAAATGGAATACTGACAACTGCATCTCATTGCTTGATGATAATAACTTAACTGCTAATAAAATTTGCAGTGAAAAAAGACAAAAGAACACATTGCAAACACATGAGCAAATGTGTGGCAGAAAGAAACCATATGAATGTACCAGGTGTGTCAAGAGTTTTACTGGTAAAAAAAGATTAGCAGGACAGAAGATTATTCATTTCGAACAGCAACTGCATAAATACACGACATGTGACAAGAATTTTACAGATAAGACCATGTTAAGAGCACATCACCTTATCCAAAATGGACAGGATCCTTATAAGTGTACCAAGTGTGGAAAGTGTTTTAGTGATATGAAATGTTTGACAGCACATCAGAGTTGCCACAGAAAGAAAAAAACATATAAATGCACTGTGTGTGACAAGCATTTTGGATACAAATACAATATGGTGAGTCATCAGAGGATCCATACTGGGCAGAAGTCCTATAAATGCAATATGTGTGACAAGAGTTTTTTATACAGAACCTCTATGCTAAGTCACCAGAGCATCCACACTGGGCAGAAACCATATAAATGCACCATGTGTGACAAGAGTTTTGGCTATAGATACAGTATGTTGACACATCAGATGATCCACACTGGGCAAAAACCATATAATTGCAGTATGTGTGACAAGAGTTTCAAAAATAAAACTACTATGTTAAGTCACCAGGTCATCCATACTGGGCAGAAACCATATAAGTGCACTGTGTGTGATAAGAGTTTTGCATACAAAAACAGTGTGGTGAGTCATCAGAGAATCCACACTGGACAGAAACCGTACAAATGCACTATGTGTGACAAGAGTTTTGCATACAAAAACAGTGTGGTGAGTCATCAAAGGAGCCACAGTAGATCACAGGGATCATGCCACAGTAGATCACAGGGTTCATGCCACAGTAGATCACAGAAATCATTCCGTACCAAGAGCTAAGGTGGCAGAAAGAAGGAAACGTGTGGTTCAAGTGACAAAAAAGCAAAAGCATCATTGGTTATTGAAATTGCTACAGCCATTGACTATAGAGACACATAAACTTATAAGACTTAAAGTTGTAAAATATTAAACATGCAAGCAGAAAGTAGAGCAAGTGGAGTAAGGACACATAGTCCCATTTGTAGTAACATCTGGATTAATCAAAATAATTTTAAAGCTTATTTAGAGATTCACAAAGTGTATTACCCAGTATGAACTGCAAAAAGAATAGTTCTGGGTACATTGCACGCTCTAAGAAGAGCATTCTTGGCAAACATCAAAGACTGAAGCAGAATTCATTTCATGAACTTTGATTATGCCTTACCTTAGGAAAGGGATCCATTCTTTTCAAGGTATGTAAAAAATAAACATTTGGAGAAGTTAAACAAAAGCATAAATTTTATAAATTCACCATGTATGCTGAGTTTTATACAGAAAAGTAACATGGTACATCAACAGTATGTCAACTCTTGTGAAAAAAAGGAGATGTTTGAACTAAATTCAATGTCAGGCTGTGGCGTGTGCTTTAATGTGATGGACTATGATATTTACTAAATCTTATCAACACAAAGCAGGTATATCTACTGTCACAAAGATACAGAGAATGATAAATGAGCTGAGTGCACTCGTCTTAGAAAGAAAATGTGCCCAGAATAAAAAGAAAAGCTGGGTGCATTCATCTTGGAATAAAAACGTGCCCAACCTTGGTAAAGTGACTAGGACCAGTGCTGTTAGAAAATGTTCTATACAGTATTTTAAGAATGTGAGAGCTCTTGACCTGGGACCCTGCTAGGTCATGTTCTAAGAGATTCCATTGTGCCAACAGAAATTAAAAAAATTGTAAATCCAGGCAAGCGGCTTGAAAACCATGAGATGGACACTTAAGAACCAAAAAATAAATCATATTTTATTTCTTTACAATAAAACCAGAGTTTCTCAAAAGGGGTTACACGGCAAGAATAGGGAAAATATAAAAGAGGCAACTGAATGAAATGTAAAACTGTCAAGAATTGCAGATGCCAGTCTAAGATCACTTAATAAGAAAACTTTGAGTGAATTACAACAAAGTATTCCAAGAGCAGGAAGAAGGTCCTGGGTATTTACAACTTTAAGAGAGGAGTAAACTTGAGACAATAAGAAACTTAATTTAGTACAGCTCACATACAGAAAATAAGTCAGTGCTGTTATAACTAAAGAAGGACCAACGTTATTTGAAGATACATATAGTCAGATACCCAGACATAATTAATATTCCAAAAAGAGAATAACATGCATACGTCTAATATAGTGATCATTAATACGAAACTCCTTGATCTCTCTCTCTTAAAACCCTACAACTCTCTTTTTGCGCAGTTTTGCACACTGAGCAGCGTCGGGCAGCGCCGCCTAAATAGGTTTAAACTATTCCAGGCTCCACAAAGTCTGCCCTTCACTTTTTCCCTTAGAACTGTTCAAACTCTCAAAGTAATCACTGTTCTCTTTCTAAAGCCATGCACTTGCTCAGCTCTTATAAGGAAACACTAACTAACTAAAACACTACACCCTCCTTGACTTCTCATAAGTATTAGGCTCCCGATTGGTCCTTCCTGATCAAGTGAAAAATCAGTTCCCTTCCCTAATCTGATCAGTAAAAAAACAGTTCCCTATACTAATCTGGTATGTCCAAGGGTCACTTTCAAGGTTACTCTCCAGTCCAGCTGGTGAATCTGGGAATTTTGAGGCAATGTTACAATTGCCTTATGTACACAGACAACCCTCTCCTCCTTCCAACAAACTCTAATACATGTGAGAGATGCAGTTACACAGCCAAACTGGAGGCAGAGCTCTCTCAACCCAAGACTGGCACAGTCAGTCAGGAGGAAAAGGTAACCACCCACACCACAAATCCAGTCTCACACAGACCTATTGCATTTGCATACCCAACACATAAACACACAAAAACATACTCGGAGGCTCTAAATAAAAATCTGCCTAAACAGCAAAGACCTCCTAAGCAGATATCCAAGCAACAGCCACCCCTCAACAATACCCACGAATCACATATCTCACAAAATCTGTGTGCCTCACAGTCACAGCCCTTAAGGCCAAACAACACACCAAATACACTTGTTATAGGGGACTCTATTGTCCGGCACACTTCAGTCCCGCTCACCAGACTGAACAAGGAGAAGGTCATTGTAAGCTGACTGTCGGGTGCCAGGATCCACCACATAACGCAAGCACTCAGGTCACTCCAAAGCAAGTACAAGTATGACTCCGTCATTGTCCATGCTGGTGTGAATGACCTGAGAAGTACCTCCCTGGACTACATGAAAAGAGACACAGAGGAGCTCTTTGACCATGTAGCCCATGCTGGTATGACCCTGACCTTGAGTAGCATCTTGCCCTCACCAAGAATGATGCCACGGTATAAAGACAAAATGATCAGTTTCAACAATTGGCTAAAGTATTGGTGTCATTCAAAGGGGATCCAGTGTCTGTCAGCCTGGGATGACATGCTCGACAAGCCACGTTGCTTCGCTAGGGACGGCTTGCACCTGTCCCCCTTAGGCTTTCGTATACTGGCCAAGGCTCTTGCCACCCCCATAGTGCCTTGTTTAGGCAAGGCTCAAAGGACAAACCCACCTCCATAGACAACCCAAGGATAAAAAAACTAAAGGTATTGCTACTCAATGCCAGAAGTCTAAACGTCAAGATGCACACACTCGAGGCTCTCCTCAGTATGGAGAAAATCGATGTCTGTGCAGTAACAGAAACCTGGTTCAAGGCTCCTGAGAGCACCCCAGCACTACCAGGTTATAACTCATACCATGCATTTCAGCCCCAAAACTCGGACCGAAGCACAAAAGGAAAGGGAGTATCTATATTCATCAAAGATACCTACACCTCCAGGTTAGTGGCACTGCACGAAACATCAGAAACCATCCATGTGCAACTAACAGTGGGCAAAACTGCCTTTCAGTTTGTAGCCTGCTACAGAACACCCTCCCTATTACAGGAACCCCACTTGGCATTCCTGAGAACACTGGAGAATATGAAGGTCTCTCCAAACACTATGTTATTGGGTGACTTCAACTACCCAAACATTGACTGGGAAAACTACTCAAGCCTAAACACCCTCGCCCAATGGTTCCTTGAATTTATAAATTCTTAACGCAATGGAACAACTGGTCACTGCTCCCACAAGAGGGAAAAACATATTTGACCTGGTCATCACCAACATGGGGACTCTATGTTCCACACCAGAGGTAAACCCCTCATTGGTAAGATCAGACCATAAACAAATTTCCCTGGACATCCATATCCCTTCCCCACCCCCAGCCAAGGAAATCACTGTAAAGAATTTCTCAAAAGCCAACTTTGCACTTCTCAAGACTGAGGTGGAATCCTTCAAAGCCCCTGGGCCAGAGGATAATACAGCCCAATCTGCAGAATCCTTTACAAATGCATTCTATGAGCACCTGCAGGAATGCATGGATCATGCTATCCCAAATAAAACCAAGACTCACTCCTCCAAAACAGGAGACCGGTCTGGTGGACCCCGCCATAAATAAACTATACAACAGAAGGAGGAAGCTACTACATGACAGAGCAAAATCCCAAAAAGGGAAGGCATCTCTGATCAGTATTAGCAAGAAACTTCGATCCCTCATAAAATCATCAAAGGCCAGTTTCGAAAGAAAAATTGCCCTAGACAATAAAGATAATCACAAGGCCTTCTTTAGTTATGTCAGAAACATGGGCAGAAACTCCCAGATATGCTCTGAATTGTTGCATAACGGTACAAAATATATCGAACCTACAGACATAGCCAACATCCTGGCAGACAGATTCAGCGCAAACTTCCCCCCAAAGGAGCAAATGCCTATCCCAACTGAATGTAACCTCCCTGACATCACAGATGCACAGGTGAAAGCTGCCCTCTCCAAAGCAAACAACACAGCATCTATGGGACCGGATGGTGTCCCAGGCTGTGTCTTACATGAGCTCCAAGAAGAACTGAACCCTCACATTAAGTCACTGTTCGAACTTAGCCTTACTACAGGATATGTACCCAAGGAATGGCATACAGCTACAGTGGTCCCACTCCACAAAGGTGGTGCCACAACGGACCCAGAAACTATCGCCCCATATGCCTGACTAGTCTGGTCTGTAAAGCTGTGGAGCGTATTATCATGGAACTCATAAACAAAGACATTGAGAGTCTCCAGACACTGGACCCTACCCAATTCGGCTTTGTTAAGTGCAGATCTTGCCTCTTAAACCTAGTTTATTTCTTTGAAACAGTTACCAAAGCCATAGATGAGGGCAAGGTAGTCCACACAGCCTACCTGGACCTCGCAAAAGCCTTCGACACAATACCCCACTCGGGCATCATAAATAAGCTTACCAGCTTAAATATCAACCCCTATATCACAAGATGGGTTGCAAACTGGCTCAGAGATAGAACCCACATGGTAAGAATCGCAGGTGCCATGTCCGAATCCAAACCAGTTACAAGTGGTGTCCCACAGGGCTCAGTTCTGGGACCTCTTTTGTTCGGTATATACTTCTCTGAGGTTCAGGCTAACACGGGGGGATTATGGCTGACAAAGTTCGCAGATGACTGCAAACTGGGGGCCATAATCGAATCTCCAGCTGACACAAGCATCCTCTAAAAGGGTCTCACAGAGACGGATGCTTGGTGCCAGAGCCACGGCCTCAAGCTAAATGCTAAAAAGTGCATAGTCATCCCCTTTGGGGAAAAACAAGGTGCCCACAAATTACCACATAGGTGGTAATCCATTAAGTACAGAAGAAGTAATTAGAGATTTGGGGACCAACGTAGATAGTAATCTCTCCTTTGATAATCACGTTGCCAAAGTGGTTAGAAAGACCTTCTATATAGCCCACCTTATCACGAAAGGGTTTGCATCTAGATCAAGAGAGGTCATTGTGCTCCTCTACTCATCACTCGTCAAGCCCATACTTGAATACAATGCCCCTTTTGGGATGTACCTTACCCGACACCTGCAGCAACTGGAGAGACCCCAAAAGTACCTCACCAAGAGGATCATGGGCTACAAACAGATGTCCTATGTAGCTCAACTAAAGAAACTCCAGCTCTACTCAGTTGCTTACTGCCTACTCAGAGGCGATCTATGCCTGACGTACAAAGTCATGTCAAACCCAGAATTAATGGACATGCTCCACCTCAAAAAATCCAAGTCCCTTAGAGCTACACACTCCAGGGACCTAAACCTCAGCACGAAAATAAATAGGACATGCTGGAGGGACAGATTCATTTCCCAGAGGCTCCCCTCACTCTGGAATAGAATCCCAATTCATGTTAGACATAGCCCCTCGCTGACCCTCTTCAAGCGAAATCTGGACGCATGGATGGGAAATCGCAAATTCACCCCTGGGATCTCTTCTATGTCCCTGCTAGACTGAGGTACAGTAAACTAATCTTAAAAGGGTACCTTCTGTGACCTACTTTACAGAGGCACAGTAGGCTAATCTAATAGGGAGGCAGAAGCCAAATACACTCTGGCTAGGCTTATAAATGCCCTAGGGCAGATAGCCTAGTATCTGCCTATGAACCTAAAAAGGAACACATTGAAAATGAAGTGATCAACCAGAGAAGAAGTGAAGGATTTTAATGGGAAACCCAGATGTAAACACAACTTCAGAATGATAGTTCACTAAAACAGGTAGAAACTGAAGACATAACGCAGAGAATAGAGCAGTATATCCATTAAGTGGTTCATTAAATTAAGTAAATGTTAAAGTAATAGTGGAACTAAAGGAAGATATTATTAATGAAGATGTATCACTGAATAAAATCTCCATAAGCCAGGTTTGGAGAATCAATGAAAAACCAAGATATCTCTATGCAAAGGTAAAAAGTACTGAAAACTCAGCGTATAGAAGAAACGTTAACAATAAAAAGTATAATGCAAGGGAAGACCTGCTGAATTTTGTAGAAATGGGTAAATATGACACACACACATTTTCTTCTGGAAAATTAAATAAGCAGGTGAGTAAACATCATTACACTATTCGGGAGAAATGTGTGAAAAATGTTTTTACTTTATTGTTTTTGAATAGGTGGCACATGATTTTAAGGGAGGTAATTGTAAAAATAAAGTGCAAATAAGGAAGGAGCTATGACAATTAAGGCTAAGAGCTCATAAAGCACGTGGATTAAATGAATTAATAAATATTCAGTGTTTTTATTAAATCATGGTTTGTCTAATAACGTATAGTAACATTTTAATATTTTATTATGCTTTGTGTAAAAATAGAACCATTTGATGAAATTAATGATTCACAATGTCATGTATCAGGTGAATTTTGCATAAAAAGATTAATGCGACTAATGAGTTTACCCTGATGGAGGGCAAGAGCTCTGAACAAGTCTTTCTTAAGCCATTTTAAACTTGTGCTTTAACAGGCCCAGCTGCAGGCTGTACTATGCTGTACACCTGGTACTACGATGTGTGACTGATTTCATTTTATTATGCTATTAGGACTGCTCTCCACAGCAAAAATTATAGTTATAATTTTATGTTGTATGAATTGTCAACCATTTTAATTTAAATATACCGGATGTTAAAACAAACAGTGCCATTAGCTGATGTTAGTGTATCAGCATTCCTTAATTACCAACATTTTCTTAGCATTTGAGTTTGTGAGTTGCATCTTGTATGCAGTTTGAAATTCCTGATCTTGTGTATTACTCTGATGCCACAGAAGGAAGAAAAAGGTAACAGCCGTCTGTTGTAACGTTCTGCAATAACTTTACATTACATTACTAATGACTTGAACTTGGTGCCAACAACACCGCCAGTTTGTTGAGGAATTTGCAAACATCTGTTGGTTTCTTTTGGAAGTAAGTTTGCTGTTGAGTCAGTATCCAGGTATTAATGTGGAAGATATTTCTGATTTGAGTTACATCACCGTTTTGCCTGACACTTACCATAGGATCATAGAATCATAGGTTACTAGGCTAATGGCCTTAGGGCCCTTAAAAGCCTAGCTGAGCACAACCTCTTTCCCAAGATTATCAAGGTATTAAGCAGAACTTCATCAACAACTGCTGCCCCTGTCCAAGAGGGACATAGGTGAAACTCTTGGGATGAATTTGTGGTTTCCCATCCAGTCATCGAAATTACGCTTAAATAGCATCAGAGAGGGGCTCCGCTTCAGTTGAACTGGAAGTTTGTTCCAGAGGACAGGTAACCTCTGTAAGACATATCTGTCTCTCCAGCAATTCCTGTTGGTGTCACATACTAGGTTGAGTTCTCTAGAGCAAGTGCATCTTACACCATTTGATTTATGAATATGCAGCATAGAGCAGTATCTGAGATTGCCTTGTATGTAAGCAGAGATCACCTCTGAGTAGTCTGTAAGACACAGAGTATAGTGACAGTGATTTCAAACGGTCAACATATGACATATGCTGAAGACCCTGAATTTTCTTTGTAAGAAATCTTTGAGGTCTTTCCAGTTGCTACAGGTGCCTGGTAAGGTACATACCAAAGGTAGCATTGTACTCTATTACTGGCCTGATGAGTGAGGAGTACTTGGAGGTTATAACCTCTTTTGTTCGGATACAGTGCCCTTTCTTATGAGATGGGCACTGTAAAAAGCTTTTCTTACCACTGTGGAAATGTGGTGGTTAAAGGAAAGGTTGCTGCCAACCTGTGTGCCCAAATCTCTCTCTCACCACTGATTGTGTGCTTAGGGTTTGTTATTAATGTGGTAATCTACAGGGGCATCACCTTTGCTGAAGGGGATGATAATGCATTTTTTCCATTGAGTGTTAACCCATGACTGTGGCACCAGTCATTTGTCTGTGTTAGTCCTTTTTGTAGGATGCTGACATTGTTTGAGGAATCAATGACTGTACCCAGTTTTCAGTAATCGGCAAACTTTGTCAGCCATAGGCCTTTTGATTTAGCCCTTACATCTGAGAAGTAGATTCCAAACAATAGGGAACCCAGCACAGATACCCGTGGAACAACACTGGTTACAGGTCTTGCTGGTGGAGGTAGAGTCACCTATTTTGACTTGGTGCATTCCATCAGTGAGCCAGTTTGCAACCCACCTAGCAATATATACAGGTTGATCACCAGCTGGGTGAGTTTATCAGTGATGCCTGAGTGGGGAATAGTGTCAAAAGCCTTAGCCAGGTCCAGGTAGGCTGTATGCATGGATTTGCCTTCATCCAGGGCTTTGTTGACTGTCTCAAAGAAATTCACCAAGTTCAAGAGGCAGGATCTCCCTTTAGTGAAGACAAACTGGGTCAGGTCAAATGTTTGGAGGTCTGTGAGTCAGGTCAAATGTTTGGAGGTCTGCGATATCTTTGATGATAAGGCCCATAATTATTATTTCCATAGGCTTGGAGATTAAGCTGGTCAGGCTTATGGGTCTATAGTTTCCAGGGTCTGTAAAGGTGTCTCCTTTATGTAACAGGATGACGGTTGCTGTTTTCCATTCAGCAGGTACAAAACCAGTGCTCAGACTGTGGTTAAAAAGAGTACCCAGAGGTGCAGCTAGTTCCTGTTTTAATCCATTTAGAAGCAGCCTGGGATATTATCAGGTCCCATACAGGCTGTGTTTTTGCCTTTGGAGAGTGTGTTTATGACCTGTGCCTTGGAGATACTAGGTGGAGGGCAGGTGGTATGGATAGGGGGAGAAGTTTTCACTGAACCTGTCAGCTACCTGGTTGACTATTTCTGTGAGTTCAGTATATGTGGTGCCATTAATAACTATTTCTGGGAAGATGTGGGTTTTTTTCTTTAAGATTTCTGACATAGCTATAGAAGGTCTTATGGTTATTCTTGACGAAGGAGGCTAATTTGGATTAATAGTTAACTTTAGAATGCCTTACAAGGTGTCTTATTTGCTTGTTTAAGCCAAGGAGGGAATGCTTCCAATTCAGAGACTGTTCCTTCCTGCTCTTGCACAGCAATTTCTTTCTGTTATTGCATAACCTGTTAATGGTGGATGCCCACCAGGCATGCTTGTTCCTTCTTGAGGATTTTGTTTTGATCCTGTCATGTACGGCTGAGTCGATACATTTGTGTATATGCTTATACAAGGCATTGGTGTAAACCCGGTATAGATGTCCATGCCATCATGTATTAGGTTGTAATTGGCTTTGGAGAAGTTTTGTAGTCTAGTTGCTACTAATGGGGAGTCAGATGTTATTGTTACTTCTAATTAGACTGATTTATGATCAGACCTCACTAGGGAGGGCTGCACACATGGGGTGGTGCAACAGTTACCCATGTTAGTGAGCACCAGATCCGGAATATTTGAGCCCCTTGTGGGGGTGTCAACCAATAGGTCCAGGGCATTGGAGGTGATGAAGTCCAAGAACCTGTAGGAAAGTGTGTTAGTACATGTATAATTTACCCAATCCATGGATGGGGTAATACAGTGTCTTGAATGAAAACAGTTAAGTTCAGATTGAGTTGTAGATGTTGTGTGTATTGCATCTAGTAGTAGCAGTGGAATTAACCTGCAAAGTTGTAGTCCGGATATTTTTGAACATTCCTGCAAATCTGTCTTGTGAGTTCAGTAATGTGACCATTTCAGATTTAAATACTGTTGACAGTGATATCAAAAAATAACCTTACTCAATCTGAGAAAAAAATCAAAAGGTATCAGTCGTTACTGTATAATTTATATTTGCAGCAATGTGTTAAAGATAATTTGGGTCCCAAAGGGTTCAGATTTTATAAGTTCTAAATGCTTTTTTTTCAAGAAGACAATTTTTATAAAGAGTTCAAATAATTTTTAGTGATGCTGGAGTGAAACTGTTATAAAAGCTCATAAATATAATGAAAAGTTAATACAACAGTTGAGACTGTGTGTTTTAGAGGACAGTATTACAGATTTCTGTAATTTGTCACATATTTCAGCAGAGTATGAAGGGGGAATTCATTTCTGATGATTGGATAGTGCAGACTATTATAAAGAAACAGAAATTGGACAGTGATTTATATAGAAATGGGCAAGCATATCCCCTTCCTTCTCATGTCAAATGTTCTTATCACCACATCACGAGAATCATCAAATGCAGACCCAAATTGTTTTAAGCAAAACAGATCATAGTTAGCCAATCACAGTCACGAGATCTCCATAGTTAGCTCAACAAACAATAAGGTAGAGAATCTTCAGAGTGTTGCAATAATAGAAAATCAGTCCAACAACACAAATTCTAGTGTGAGAGGAAGGGGTCACGAATGAGGAACAATGAAGTAAAGGGGTGGACTTTTACACAAATGAAATACTGCAAGTTATTTTACAAACTTTTTAAATTTCAGTCAAGAACAGTTTACCACAAAACAACTGCATGTTTTAAGTAAAGAATTCACACTCATACCCAGTCAAATAACTGATTTAACCAACACTTTTATCGAGTTGCATTTATTTATAGGAAATTAAATCTTGAGTATGTCATGAGAATGATGAACTTTCCTGGTGCAGAATTTTTCCTACTACAGGTTTTTTACGAAGTCTGTGAAAAGGCATCATTCAGGCTTTTGAAAACAAAACAAATAGACATTTTTACATTAGTAGAAGTGAACAACAGGCTCCAGAAGAACTTTGTGCAACAAATAAGATTTACGGAAGCAGAAAAAGGCAGATTGGTTGCAGTGCATCAAAATGATTGTATTAGTGCTATAAAAATGATCGTATGTAACACTGATGAATATCTTCAGATTCCTGTATATGATGAACATAAAAATATGCAGTGATAGAAAACACTTTGTTAATATATGAATTCATGGAAAGTTGATTATCGGAAACTTGGTATTCTTTTTAGGATAACTAAGATACATAAAAATATTTTCCGTCTCCTTTTTAACTAATAGTATCAGCTCCTGGAGTTATAACAAAATAACGTCATTACTACTTGATAGATATCTTAATCCAGTAATAGAAATAAGTCCTTAACGTATTCATGATTCATGGGATGTTTTGAATAAAATAAGGAATTATATATTTAATAGTGATGGAAATTATATGTTTATTCTAGATGTGCTTTTTATTCATTCATATTCCTAAAGAAGAGAGTTGAATTTGTCTAGGTTTCATTTAACAACTTTTCTTATTTTAACAACTTGTATATTAAGTTATGTACCATTTTTATAAATAAAGTTTGTTAGAATTATTGTTAGATATTTTTTTCTTAATTTTAATGCTAAATATTATAAACAAGTTAAGGGTGTTGTGATGGGTGTTACTGTAGCCCCATTGTTTGCAAATTTAGTCATGGCTTGGTGGGAGAGGGTAGATGACTGTATTACCGAATGTTTCAATCTTTCGCCGTGTATTTTTTACATATGGAAAATTTCCAAATGAGAATCTGAGTGCTTTTTAAAGGCTTGAATGAAACTACTTTTTTAAAGGTTCTGCACTGCCTCATCAGGTGTAGAAGTGAATTTTCATAACTATTTTTAGACAATAAAAATAAAATGTTTGGTAGAAACTGAAAAAGGAAAGAGACCTTTGTCAACAACTAGTTTCATTTTAATAGTAATTATCACCCTTTTTTAAATAAAAATATAAGGCAGCAGATGATGAGCATCTAGTCTTACTGCTGATGAAGATGACTTTGATAAGCGATTATTCATCATTATAGGTTCATAGGTTTATACTAGGCTATCTGCCCTAAGGCATTTATAAGCCTAGCCCAAATTTTTGTGGCTTACGCCACCCCTTATATGAAAAAATACTGTGCCCATTAGTTTGTTGTGCCTCTGTCCAGCAGTGACACAGAGATGATTCCCGGGGTAAACCTACGATCTCCCATCCACAGGTCAAGATTTCTCTTGAACAGAGCCAGCGAGGTGCTCTGCCTCACATGGACCGGATTTTATTCCACAGCATAGGGAGTCTCTGAGTGATAAATCTATCCCTCCAGCACATCCTATTTATATCCGTGCTAAGGTTTAAGTCACTTGCTCTAGTGGTTTTGGTGGATTTGGATGTTTTGAGGTGGAGCATGTCCATTAATTCTGGGTTGGACATGGCCTTGTATGTCAGGCACATGTCACCTCTGAGCAGACGGTATGCGACTGAATAGAGCTGGAGCTTCTTCAATCTGGCAGCATATGACAGATTTTGGAGTCCCTTTATCCTTTTGGTGAGGAACTTTGGGGTCTCTCCAATTGCTGCAGATGTCGGGTGAGATACATCCCGAATGGTGCATTGTACTCGATCATTGGTCTGATAAGTGAAGAGTACAGGGGAACAATGCCCTCACTAGATCTGGATGTGAATCCCTTCATGATCAGGTGGGCAATGTAGAAGGTCTTTCTAACCACTTTAGCAATGTGAGTGTCAAAAGAAAGGCCACTGTCAACCTGGGTCCCCAGGTCCCTGATAACCTCTTCTGTGTTTAGTGGATTGCCACCTATATGGTAGCTTGGGGTTACCTTGTTTTTCCCGAAGGGTATGACTATACATTTTTGGCGTTTAACTTCAGGCCATGGCTCTGGCACCAGCTATCTGTTTCCGTGAGTCCCTTCTGAAGGATATCCGTGTTCGATGCACTTTCCACTATGGCCCAGTTTGCGTCGTCTGCAAACTTTGTCAGCCAAAGTCCTCCCATGTTGGCCTGTACTTCTGAGAAGTAGATGCCGAACAATAGGGGCCAAGGACCGAGCCCTGTGGGACACCACTTGTGACCGGCTTGGAGTCTGACATAGCCAGCAACTCTAACCCTGTGGGTTCTGTCCTTAAGCCAGTTTGCAACCCATCTTGTGACATATGGGTTTACATTTAAGCTGGTAAGTTTTTCTACAATACCCGAGTGGGGTATTGTGTCAGCCTTTGCAAGGTCAAGGTAGGCTGTATGGACTGCCTTTCCTCATCAATGGCCTTGGTGACTGTTTCGAAGAAGTCGACCAAGTTCAAAAGGCATGATCTTCCCTTGACGAAGCCAAACTGGGTCGGGTCCAATGTCTGCAAGTCCCCTATATCTTTGTTTATGAGCTCCATTATGATCCTCTCCATAGCTTTGCAGACTAGACTTGTTAAGCTTATGGGGCGGTAATTACCAGGGTCCGTAGAGGCACCGCCTTTGTGGAGTGGGACCACAGTTGCCGTACTCCACTCCTTGGGCACGTATCCTGTGGAAAGGCTGAGATTAAACAGCTGCCTTATGTGCGGGTTTAATTCCTCATTTAGCTCGTGTAGCACACAGCCGGGGACACCATCTGGTCCCATTGATGCTGTGTTTTTAGCTTTAGAGAGAGCAGCTTTCACCTGCACATTTGAGATGTCTGGGAGGCTACACTCCGCTGGGATAGTTATCTCTCCTTTAGGGGGGGAGAGGGGGGTGAAGTTTGCACTGAACCTGTCTGCCAGTATGTTGGCAATGTCTGTGAGTTCAGTGATTTTTGTATCATTTTGGACTAATTCTGAGCATATCTGGGAGTTTCCACCCAGGTTCCTAGCATAGCTGAAAAAGACCTTATGATTGTCCTTTGAATCCATGGCAATTTTTCTCTCAAAATTGGCCTTAGTTGATTTTATGAGTGCTCGTATTTTTTTACTAATAAGTTATTTGTTCAAAAATGATGTCATTAAAATTACCTGACAAAAGTAGCCCAAGTAGGGAGGGACAACAGGTAAGTAGATGTGAAAGATATGAAAAATAATAGTGGATAATAGATCTATCCTTGACAAAACCAAATTGGTCAAGGGTTTGAAGGTCACCTCTGTCCTTGTGGATAAGGTCCATGATGTTTCTTTCCATGGCCTTGCAGATAAGGCTGGTTAGGCTTAATGAGTCTATAGTTCCCAGGGTCAGTTGATAGACCCCCTTTGTGCAAGGGGATTACTGTTGCTGATGTTCTTCGTGTTTCACTGTTGCAGTAATCACACTTGGGTTATCCTGTCAGGGGTAGCCCTCAGTCAATCAAAATACCAGAGACTTAGTATTCCTGCGTCGGTTGCCATCGCTCCAGCAGTGACGTCAGGTCATCAGTGGTATAAAATCAGTTTTTAATTTGTATGTATTATGTATACTTAAAATGTGATCTGTGTTTATTATCTTTGTTCTTACTATTTGTTTACTTAAATAAAATAAAATCAGGCAGCCGACACCATTACATCAGTCTTTCTTGCTGAGGAGCCAGAAGCAGAAGCAGTGCTGGTCGGCCGCTACCTGAGTTTTCGTTTTTGAATTGAAGTTGAAGTCTTCTTTATTTATGAACAATATATGGTCAGAACTATAGTTCAAGACAAGCAATTCCTATTATTAGGATTATAGTGGAATGTGATTTAAATTTGGTTTGTAAGATTGGGAAGATTTCTTTGGGAACCTAGGAAGACGAGAATTTCATATGAAAAATTGATGGCTCCAAAAAATAGGGGGGGGCTGGAATTACCGGATTTCAAAATGTACTATTTAGTGATTCAGGCCAATAGGATTTTAAAGACGTCTTACTTCGATAGTGATAATAGAAAATGGACACCCAAATGGGTGCTCTTAACGTACAAGCATATAAATGAAGTGGGAGTCAACGCTAAAGCATTACCCTTTTTAAATATTTGGACAATGAGTAAATATAAGCTAATGGAGCACATCAAAAGTTATGTAACGGCAATTCAAACTCTTTTCGCTTCCTTAAATTTACTAAAATATATGATGGTTTTCCAACCGTTTCATAGGAACCCAAATTTAACAATTGGTGGTCAATTGATTGATCTAAAGAAATTCTTTTTAATCATGGAGTTAACTGTACTCGATTTATATCCTTTTCTAGGAGTACCAGTACATGATATTTTAAAAGAAATAGAACTCCCTATTTCCTATTTAATTATAGTAAGACAGCTAAAAGACTTGGTTATAAACTATTTTAATAACTTTGAAATGAAAGGGGAAGATTTAATCATTTCTCGTAATCTATGGGAAGCGCTGTTGCAGGATAGAAAATATATAACCGCAGCATATAAATTGATAAAAGAGAGGAAGTATCTTCTTCTTCTTCTTCTTCTTTCGGCTTTATCCCGGTTAGGGGTCACCACAGCGGATCACCTGTCCGCACATTGAATGGCAGTGGAGTTTTACGGTGTCGAGTTGCCAGCCCGGCGCCCAACCTTCCACAGAAGGCACACTCACACGCACACCTAGGGCCAATTTAGAGTGTCCAATCCACCTGCAGCATGTCTTTGGGATGTGGGAGGAAACCGGAGCACCCGGAGGAAACCCACGCGACCACAGGGAGGACATGCAGACTCCGCACAGAAGGCACCCCAGCCGAGGATCGAACCGGAGAACTTCTTGCTGTGAGGTGGCAATGCTAACCACTGCACCACCGTGGCCGCCCGATAAAAGAGAGGAAGTATAATAATTATATTCTTTTATCGAGTTACTGGAGAGAGAAATTGATATTGCCAGACGACAATAAGATATTGGAGGCATTTAAATTAACATTAAAGTCCGTATCCCTTCAGAAATTGGTATTTACGCAGCTGATGATATTTAACAATGCATACTATACTCGTCTCACTTTGCACAAATTTGATGCGAAGAGTTCACCCATATGCCCACATTGCTTTGATCAGACAGCAGATTTGCTTCACATGTTCTGGAGTTGTAAGTGCATTTATAAATTGTGGAATTCATTAAAATTGCAGTTACAAAAATGGGTTACCAAAATTCAACACTCTCTTGGGAGTTTATGATTCTTCATATTCCCCCGGAGAATCTAAATAAAGCAAAAACGATTGTAATTATGAATATTTGCCTATTAATGATACTTGATCTCATCATCACGAACATGGGAGCACAATGTTCAACACCGGAGGTGTACCCCTCACTGGTGAGATCAGACCACAAACTAATCTCGCTGGAGGTCCTCATCCCACCCCCACCTGAAATAAAAAAGACCATAGTAAAGAACTTCTCAAAAGCCGACTTCACACTTCTAAAGACTAGTGTGGTCTCCTTTAAGGCCCCCGAGCCGGCGGAAAACAGTACTCAAGCCGCTGAATCACTTACAAATGCCTTCTACCAGCACCTACAGGACTGCATGGATAAGGCAATCCCAAACAAAACAAAGACTCTTTGTACCAAAGGCAAGCGTCCAGTCTGGTGGACCCCAGCCATAAACAAACTCTACAACAAAAGGAGGAAGCTACTACAAGATAGAGCAAAATCCTTAAAAGGTAAGACATCCTTGATCACTATAAGTAAAAAACTAAGAGCTCTCATAAAATCTTCCAAAGCAAATTTCGAGAGAAAAATAGCTAAAGACTCAAAAGACAATCATAAGGCTTTATTTAGCTATGTTAGAAACCTGGGAGGAAACTCCCAGATATGCTCAGAGCTAGTTCAAAATGATGTGAAGATTACTGATCCTACAGACATTGCCAACATACTGGCTGCCAGGTTCAGTGCAAACTTCTCCCGCCCTCCCGCCCAAAAGGAGGGATATCTATACCAAACGATTGCAGCCCGCCAAACATGTCCAGCGTCCAAGTGAAAACTGCTCTCCGAAGCAAACAACACAGCACCCATGGGGCCTGATGGTGTCCCGGCTGTGTGCTCCATGAACTCAATGAGGAATTAAACCCACAGCTAGGACAGCTGTTTAATCAAAGTCTTACCTCTGGATACGCACTCCAGGAGTGGCGCACTGCAACTGTGGTACCACTTCACAAAGGCGGTGCCTCCACCGACCCTGGAAATTACCGCCCATTAGTTTGACAAGCCTTATCTGCAAAGCCATGGAGAGGATCATAATGGACCTCATAAATAAAGACATAGGAATTTGCAGACTTTGGATCCAACCCAGTTTGGCTTTGTCAAAGGCAGATCATGCCTTTTAAATTTGGTTGACTTTTGAAACAGTCACCAAAGCCATTGATGAGGGAAAGGCAGTCCATACAGCCTACCTTGATCTGGCTAAGGCCTTCGATACAATACCCCACTCAGGCATCATTGAAAAACTCATCAGCTTAAATGTCAACCCATACATCACAAGATGGGTTGCAAACTGGCTGAGTGACAGAACCCACAGGGTCAGAGTTGCTGGCGCCATGTCAGACTCAAAGCCTGTCACAAGTGGTGTCCCACAGGGCTCAGTCCTGGGCCCACTCTTGTTTGGCATCTACTTCTCAAGTACAAGCAAACACAGGAGGGTTATGGCTGACCAAGTTTGCAGATGACTGCAAACTGGGCCATAGTAGAAAACACATCTGACACAGATATCCTTCAGAAGGGTCTCACAGAAACGGATAACTGGTGCCAGAGCCACGGCCTAAAGTTAAATGCCAAAAATGCATAGTCATACCCTTCGGGAAAAACAAGGTTACCCCTAGCTACCAAATAGGTGGCAATCCACTGAGCGCAGAAGAAGTTATCAGGGACCTGGGGACCCAGGTTGATAGTAGTCTGTCATTCGACACCCATGTAGCTAAAGTAGTTAGGAAGACCTTCTACATTGCCCACCTTATCATGAAGGGTTTCTCATCTAGATCAAGGGAGGTCATAGTCTCCCTTTACTCATCACTCATCAGACCAATGATTGAGTACAATGCCCCATTCGAATGTATCTGACCCGACACTTGCAGCAGCTGGAGAGGCCACAAAAGTTCCTCACCAAAAGGATAAAGGGTCTCAAAAATCTGTCCTATGCTGCCCGACTGAAAGAACTCCAGCTCTACTCAGTCGCCAGCTTGCTCAGAGGTGACCTTTGCCTAACATACAAGGCCATGTCAAACCCAGATTTGATGAATATGCTTCACCTCAAAATCCAGATCCATCAGAGCCACAAGGGCGGGAGACTTAAACCTGGACACGACTATTAATAGGACGTGCTGGAAGGATAGATTCATCACCCAAAGACTCCCTATGCTGTGGAACAAAATCCCGGTACATGTGAGGCAGAGCACCTCACTGGCCTTGTTCAAGAGAAACCTTGACCAATGGATGGGAGATCGCAGATATACCCCAGGGATTACCTCAGTGTCATTGCTCGACAGAGGCACAGCAAAATAATGGGTTTAGTTCCCCGTACTAAAGGGGTGGCGTAAGCCACAAAACGATGGGCTAGGCTTGTAAATGCCCTCGGGCAGATAGCCTAGTATGAACCTATGAACCTATGAAATTATATATAACCACAAATTGGTTGAACCCAGCCCAGACATTGTGGGAAAATTTCAGATTGTTGGCAATAAAACATATCTTAGGGCATAAACTGTTAATTAGTGATCACAAGAAAAATATCAACAACATAAAAATCTGGGAGCAAATTTTTAATATTATTTTGGCTTAAGAGGTTACTATCAACTTTTTCTCGGGAACCAGAATATAGTCTAAATCAACCTTAGATTAGATAGAAAATGTACAGAAAAGACAGATTGTTGGCTTGGATTTGTTAATGTTGGATTTTTTTTTTTTTATTATTTTCCTTTTGATTGTTAGTGCTGTACCTTTGATCAATACATGAGGTTGATCTATATGTGAAATTAACCAATGGAAGCATTTTGTATATATTGTATATAATGTGTGAATTTGTAATATGGTTGTGAAAAATAATAAAAAATGATTATTGAAAAAAAAAAAAAATTTGGTTTGTGAGTGTAAATATGTACCATCAGTATACAGTGGTAATTATTTGTTCAATGTATCAGGAACAATATATCAGTTATAAAGAAGGTGATACCACTGTAATATTTGGGTATAAATAGAGGACCAGGATGTTGACTTGTTTGTATCACTAATATTTGATCAGGAATGAAGAAGTCACATTGATAAAGGCTTTAATAGCCGAAACCGGTTTGTGCAATTTTAAGGAAGGTTGTCTTATTGGCTACCTTCAAATAAATCATTACTTGGAGTTATTTCCTGCTGTTTTTTGTGTGCTGATCCCATTTTGGCGTTTTAATTTATAGTTTGGACCGTGCACCACTGTCTTCCGTGCGTGCCTCGTTTTCGTTGAGTTGGGTTGCTGTTTTCATGCTGGGGATGCCTGGCAGCAGGAGTATATCGCCTTCTTGGTCCTCTTTCAACCATTATTTTTTCGTGGAACAGGACATTGGACTTGGGTTATGAACATTAGTATCGTGGTATATACACACCACAATTCTTTCAGCGTCAGGCAAGTGGCAATGATATATTTTTGGCAGTCACAGAATTAACATGGAATTTGTTTCTGCCTACCCGACTCATTCAACTAATGTTTTTGGCTTACAAATACAGCAAGAGTTGCTGGTGCCTTGTGCGGGACTTGCATTAGGGTTGATTTAATCACTGACTATTTTTTCACCTACTATTTGGAATTAAGCGACATAAATACGATTGCATGTTTTGGATTACAAGTCAGGATTTATAGAACTATTTGTCATAAACAGATGGATTGTTTGGGTGAACTCATATATGGACATAACAGCAACTGTATGTTTGGTTTTTGATATAAATTTTCATGGTAACGGGTCATATGGAGTACAAGCAAGTGGCATATATGACGAACTGTTCCCAATCCATCGTGTATCTACGTCAGGCATTATTGGGTGAACATTGCTTATCCCGCGACGCTGTTTAATAATCTAAAGTGTTCAGGACTTAATAAGATGTTATAACTTTATGTTTGCCAAAATCAATGTTAATATACATGGGTATTGGAATGTGCGATGGGCCTTGGGTGCATATGTGTTAATATCTTTAAATAATTTTGCTCAACCATGAACCAGCCATAGAAGTTATTCAAAATAAGAAGTTGTAAAACAAATTGTTGCATTTCTTATTACAATAAGAAGTATACACTTTTAAAACATTATACATTTTTTCTATCAGGTTTATTATATGAGTGTGGGCAAGTGTAAATGATTTTTACCTAAAGGATATTTACAGGTGGAAATTATTTAAAAACAAAGGCTACATTTATGGCCTGTTGTAATAACAGGTCTTAATTAATGGAAATAAGACACTTTGAACTTAGACTTGAGGCTAGGGTGATCCTTGTATTTACAACCAGGCTAGGTACAAGGTTATCGGTTCTGCTTTTTTTAATTAAACATTTAATTGTTTGCATATGTATGTAACAATTTTTGTGATGTCTGAAGCTTCAATAATCCAGAAGGGCATTGTTTTATTTCTGGCTAATTTAAGGACATGGAAAATATTTAACTGATTTATGATCTAAATATTGCACGTTACAGGTTTAGATCAGGTTTCAACATATTTGATATAAGTTATATTTTCCTTATTTCAGTCTGTCCTTGTAATAGGTAAGATTGTGGGCTGGCAGTTTAAAATGGGATTCTATCCCGAAGGGTTACACCGTGATCAATAGTTACCCTTTGCATCATATTAAACTGGAAAATGGTTGGTACATATATTCATAGTTGTGTATATATTAGCATACATCTATCACGTTAAGGTTTTGTTTATATACATATTTAGTTAAAATAAGGGGGTTGTTTTCAGCCTATATTTAAAATATAAAATACATAATAAGATACACAAACTTAGATCTGAAGACAAAAACTCAAGGCATGGATGTCATTTAATATATAACAGGTTGTTGTAACTAATATGGTCAAGTAATATCTGTTATATCATATGCTATAAATATAATTGGCATATACATTTTATTTCTGAGGGCTTTCATTAGAGCCACAAATAATAACAAGTCTTATTAAAATTACTTGTATGTGGATTATCCTTACATATCTGCACATTTATAATTTGATATAGGCCAATAGCTACAATAATATTTTTCATTTAAACTAATTGGCAACCAAGGGATACTGTTTGGCTGTCTGACCAGGTTCTTTATTAAAAGAAACATATTAAGGAGTATTGGTTCCATTATGCTCTGAGTGACTTTCGGTCCTTTTGGTTATTTATCATTAATATTGGCCTTAAACAATTGGACAAGTGGGCATTCTGGCTTAAAGTATAATCATTACTTTACAAAACCCTTACGGTGGCATTAAAAACAATACGATATTGGTTTTGAAGTTTGCTTCACTTATGGTAAGGGCATTTTGGAAGATCAAACTAGACTCAACTAGCCAGTAATGTGTCAATCTTACGGTGGTGTTTAAAAGATAAATAAGCAGATATAGCACCACTCATTGTAAGATAACAAAATTATACAATCCACCTTTAACATCCCAAATTTATTAGAGACCGTTGGGTCAACATCAGGCATATATGGTAACTTTTAGAGCCAATGATACAAAATATGGACGTATAATTTGTTCGAATTAAATTATTCTGGTCGGGCAGACCAACACTATACCCTAAATTAGTTTTGATATTGGTCATTTCACCATAATAAAATTTGTTTTTTGATTTCTTGTGGTTTTATATACAAGCAATATACCAATAGGGATTAATACGGAGTGAATACCAATATTACCAATTTTATAAAATATAATAATAATTATGGATTTAAATGATATTCTAAAAGGTCTTTCTGCAGACAAGGACAACTTAGAGGCATTTGGACTAAATAATAGTCAATTCTCTACAACAGACGATGCCAAAATTAATCTTAAAGAAAAATGTGGTTCTATTTTTTCCAAGTTAAATAGACAAATGAGGGCCCTCAGAACAAATATATGGCATTTAAAGCTGTTTAAAGCATACAAAATAAAAGATATAACACCAAGAGGGCTTCGCATTAAGTTGCAACCTTTAGTGGCCAATATTGACAACGAATTGAGACAGGATTGGGCTATTGCCCAACACCAGGCTTCCATGCTTTTTGTCGACAGTCTTACAAAATATTATGAAAGAAATATTGTAACTCTGGGTGCAGAATTACAAAATACTTGTTTAGAGGCTAAAACATTCTCTAGCACAGATTTTTATCAGGGCCATTTATCACAACTAGCTAAGGAATTGACAACTATAGATGAAGAACTTAAGAAAAGAAAAATTCATAAATTCAACAGTGACTTAGGGGACTACGAAAAGGGTAAACCCTTTGTAACATCAAAACATTTTAGATTCAGTGAGGGTACACACAAACCAACTAGGGGAAAAAAAAGAGCTAGACCCATTCTTAAAAAATATGATACGAGACATAATGTGACTTCTGATGATGATTTTTCGTCTACCACAGAAGGTGATGTCTCCTCCAACCAGGCGTCCCCAGTAGCCAAAAGGAAACCATTCATCCCTTTAGGGTCAATAAACGCAGGGCAGGTAGAAAGCATAAGTGCAGATGTGGGTACAACCAATTTCCAAACACTATTGAAGCAAATAACAACACAATAAACAATGTCCTTAATATCTCTTCTGTTGCATTTACGGTAGCTCAATACAATGTATTAAATAAAGGTCTCAATTTTGTACCTACAGCACCGGTGTCTGAACATTTATTAGTTGATGATATCAATAAGTTTTGTAGAACACTTAACTTGAAGCTGTTTTTTTCAGAGGAAACCAACAATCAAAGATCTATTGGTTTCAGGTGTGGGAAATCCACATTTGTACCACCAATGGATAAATATGTGTCCATATTCAAAGATTGTGTAATGAAGGATTTACATTTTTCTAAGGAACATGAGGGTTGCCATAATAATCTTAGCCAACAAGAACGTGAAGCTCTTATTCAATTACAACAAAATAGAAAAATAGTAATCACGTCTGCAGACAAAGGAGGGGGTATTGTAGTCATGGACTACTCAAAATATCAGGCAGAGGCACTTAAACAGTTGGCCCAATCGCAGTTTTATATAAAGATGGTAGTGGATCCCACTCCTAATTTCAAAATTGATATCGATTCATTCATTGATTTAGCTGTTGAGGAGAATATCATCACTCCCCAAGTGGCTGGGCAACTCAAGGTGCCAGAACCTATGCCGCAGTATCTTTATTTAATACCCAAAACACATAAAGATCTAATGAATCCACCAGGTAGACCTATAGTTTCAGGGCGTGGATCTCTTACTGAACCTTTATCTGCATTTCTTACGGAACATTTAAAGGCATTATTGCCGATGGTTAGGTCACGTATACAAGACACTACACAATTTTTGAACATTATTGCAGACTCACAACTAGAGGAGGATTGGCTGTTATGTACATTAGATGTAACAACTCTATATACAAGCATCCCACACAAAGCTGGTATTTTGGCAGTTTCGTACTGGCTTAATCAATCTCAGTTATATTCAACAGGATTTAACAACTTTTTGATTCAGCTTACACAATATGTATTGCAAAAAAACATCTTTTATTTTGAAGGCAACCCATACTGGCAAATTAAAGGAACGGCAATGGGGGCCTCTTTTGCCACAATTTATGCAGACCTATTTATGGGGTATTATGAACTGACTTTCATATATGATGTACAGCGGAATATCTACATGGACCATATGGATATATGGCGCAGATATTTGGACGACTGTTGGTTGGTGTGGCGGGGCAGTAAGGAGGAATTATCCAAATTTGTTGATTATCTTAATCATAATCCATTTGACATACAATTTACGGTCAATATCGGATATCAAGAAATTGTGTTTTTGGATGTAGCTATCAAAAGATTACCGGATCATACATTGGCTACTACAATACACAGGAAATTCCCACAATACAACACCTTACTTCATGCTACCAGCTCTCATCCCCGCCACATCATTAAGAACATTCTAAAGTCACAATACATGAGGGTGAAAAGGATTTGCTCTACGGAAGTGGAATGCTGTACACAAATACAAGAAATGACAACAAGATTTGTGGATAGAGGTTATAATCCCAACCTTCTTACCAGTATGGCCAAACAGATTCAAGCCAGGCGAAGAACGGAGTTGTTAAGGTATAATAAAACACAGGAGGTTACAACAGAAGGTAGACAGCCAATTAGACTAGTCACTACCTATGGTAACAACACAGCCTGGTTTAGAAAAATTGTCAACCAACATTGGGACATACTTAAGGCCAATCCATTCCTTAATGACATCCTTCCTGAAACCTGTGCTTTCTCTTATCGTAGGGGACGCACTATTCAGTCTCAGTTAACACACTGCAAAAGGTTCACACCGGTCATCAAGCTACAGACAACACTTTTTGGAGATACTTTAGTTGGGAGTTACCCTTGTGGACATTGCAGTGCATGTCAATACATTCTTAAAACTAAAGAATTTACGAGCAGAAACACCCAAAAAATATTTAACATCAATATTTTTGGGAATTGTAGCTCTGATTGGGTGATATATTTGGCCCAATGTACCTGTTCTGCGTTTTATGTTGGGCAGACCTCCCGTCCTATTAGAATCAGGATCAGTGAACATTTGAGTTCAATAAGAAATAGAAGGATCACTAATGCCTTATATAAACATAGCCAACAACACACCACAGCGTCATTCAGGTTCATTATAATTGATAAAATTCAACTTCACAGGAACTTTAAGATGGGTTGGCATGGCAAACTAAACAACATGGAGCTAAAGTGGATGACTACCCTTGGGGCTTTTTTCAAGCCAGGATTAAATGAATATCAGGTACATGATGGTTAATCCAGGGATTCATTTTCCATTTGGGTATAGGCCCTTAAATGAATGGTTATATATGTTCACACAATTGTCATGTTAAACTAAACTACTTTAAAATCATATCTCATGCATATTATTAGATTTCATTGCTATATTGTTTAATGAGCTTTGTTAGAATTAAACAACAAAAATAGTGTGGCCATATATTACAGTTAGTCTTTCAGTTCATTTATGAACAATATATGGTCAGAACTATAGTTCAAGACAAGCAATTCCTATTATTAGGATTTTAGTGGAATGTGATTTAAATTTGGTTTGTGAGTGTAAATATGTACCATCAGTATACAGTGGCAATTATTTGTTCAATGTATCAGGAACAATATATCAGTTATAAAGAAGGTGATACCACTTTAATATTTGGGTATAAATAGAGGACCAGGATGTTGACTTGTTTGTATCACTAATATTTGATCAGGAATGAAGAAGCCACATTGATAAAGGCATTAATAGCCGAAACCGGTTTGTGCAATTTTAAGGAAGGTTGTCTCATTGGCTACCTTCAAATAAATCATTACTTGGAGTTATTTCCTGCTGTTTTTTGTGTGCTGGTCCCATTTTGGTGTTTTAATTTATGGTTTGGACCGTGCACCACTGTCTTCCGTGCGTGCCTCATTTTCATTTATAAGCCTAGCCCAAATTTTTGTGGCTTACGCCACCCCTTATATGAAAAAATACTGTGCCCATTAGTTTGTTGTGCCTCTGTCCAGCAGTGACACAGAGATGATTCCCGGGGTAAACCTACGATCTCCCATCCACAGGTCAAGATTTCTCTTGAACAGAGCCAGCGAGGTGCTCTGCCTCACATGGACCGGGATTTTATTCCACAGCATAGGGAGTCTCTGAGTGATAAATCTATCCCTCCAGCACGTCCTATTTATATCCGTGCTAAGGTTTAAGTCACTTACTCTAGTGGTTTTGGTGGATTTGGATTTTTTGAGGTGGAGCATGTCCATTAATTCCGGGTTGGACATGGCCTTGTATGTCAGGCACATGTCACCTCTGAGCAGACGGTATGCGACTGAATAGAGCTGGAGTTTCTTCAATCTGGCAGCATATGACAGATTTTGGAGCCCCTTTATCCTTTTGGTGAGGAACTTTTGGGGTCTCTCCAATTGCTGCAGATGTCGGGTGAGATACATCCCGAATGGTGCATTGTACTCGATCATTGGTCTGATAAGTGAAGAGTACAGGGGAACAATGACCTCACTATATCTGGATGTGAATCCCTTCATGATCAGGTGGGCAATGTAGAAGATCTTTCTAACCACTTTAGCACTGTGAGTGTCAAAAGAAAGGCCACTGTCAACCTGGGTCCCCAGGTCCCTGATAACCTCTTCTGTGCTTAGTGGATTGCCACCTATATGGTAGCTTGGGGTTACTTTGTTTTTCCCAAAGGGTATGACTATACATTTTTTGGCGTTTAACTTCAGGCCATGGCTCTGGCACCAGCTATCTGTTTCCGTGAGTCCCTTCTGAAGGATATCCGTGTCCGATGCACTTTCCACTATGGCGCCCAGTTTGCAGTCGTCTGCAAACTTTGTCAGCCAAAGTCCTCCCATGTTGGCCTGTACTTCTGAGAAGTAGATGCCGTACAATAGGGGGCCAAGGACTGAGCCCTGTGGGACACCACTTGTGACTGGCTTGGAGTCTGACATAGCGCCAGCAACTCTAACCCTGTGGGTTCTGTCCTTAAGCCAGTTTGCAACCCATCTTGTGACATATGGGTTTACATTTAAGCTGGTAAGTTTTTCTACAATACCCGAGTGGGGTATTGTGTCGAAAGCCTTTGCAAGGTCAAGGTAGGCTGTATGGACTGCCTTTCCTCATCAATGGCCTTGGTGACTGTTTCAAGAAGTCGACCAAGTTCAAAATGCATGATCTTCCCTTGAAGCCAAACTGGGTCGGGTCCAATGTCTGCAAGTCCCCTATATCTTTGTTTATGAGCTCCATTATGATCCTCTCCATAGCTTTGCAGACTAGACTTGTTAAGCTTATGGGGCGTAATTACCAGGGTCCAGAGGCACCGCTTTGTGGAGTGGGACCACAGTTGTCGTGACGCCACTCCTTGGGCACGATCCTGTGGTAAGGCTGAGATTAAACAGCTGCCTTATGTGCGGGTTTAATTCCTCATTTAGCTCGTGTAGCACACAGCCGGGGACACCATCCGGTCCCAATGATGCTGTGTTTTTAGCTTTAGAGAGAGCAGCTTTCACCTGCACATTTGAGATGTCTGGGAGGCTACACTCCGCTGGGATAGTTATCTCTCCTTTAGGGGGGGAGAGGGGGGTGAAGTTTGCACTGAACCTGTTTGCCAGTATGTTGGCAATGTCTGCGGGTTCAGTGATTTTTGTATCATTTTGGACTAATTCTGAGCATATCTGGGAGTTTCCACCCAGGTTCCTAACATAGCTGAAAAAGACCTTATGATTGTCCTTTGAATCCATGGCACTTTTTCTCTCAAAATTGGCCTTAGTTGATTTTATGAGTGCTCGTATTTTTTTACTAATAAGTTATTTGTTCAAAAATGATGTCATTAAAATTACCTGACAAAAGTAGCCCAAGTAGGGAAGGACAACAGGTAAGTAGATGTGAAATATATGAAAAATAATAGTGGATAATAGATCTATCCTTGACAAAACCAAATTGGTCAAGGGTTTGAAGGTCACCTCTGTCCTTGTGGATAAGGTCCATGATGTTTCTTTCCATGGCCTTGCAGATAAGGCTGGTTAGGCTTAATGAGTCTATAGTTCCCAGGGTCAGTTGATAGACCCCCTTTGTGAAAGGGGATTACTGTTGCTGATGTTCTTCGTGTTTCACTGTTGCAGTAATCACACTTGGGTTATCCTGTCAGGGGTAGCCCTCAGTCAACCAAAATACCAGAGACTTAGTATTCCTGCGTCGGTTGCCATCGCTCCAGCACTGACGTCAGGTCATCAGTGGTATAAAATCAGTTTTTAATTTGTATGTATTATGTATACTTAAAATGTGATCTGTGTTTATTATCTTTGTTCTTACTATTTGTTTACTTAAATAAAATAAAATCAGGCAGCCGACACCATTACATCAGTCTTTCTTGCTGAGGAGCCAGAAGCAGAAGCAGTGCTGGTTGGCCGCTACCTGAGTTTTCGTTTTTGAATTGAAGTTGAAGTCTTCTAAAGCTAAGTACCCCTTTGGGGATCCTTTATTCTTGCTCTAACCGATGTCAGAAAAAGTTAACAATTGTCTCACCTGTGGAAAGCAAATACCACACTGAGACTTCCATTCTTACTGTGTCACTTGTTTAGGGCCAGACCAAGACGTCCCTCACTGTCCCTTTTGTGCTTTGTTCAATGCCAGAACTATTCGTCAGTGGGCCCTTATTGTAGCTAATTATTTTCACTCACAGTCCACGTATTCCGATATGGCTTCGGTAAGCCTTCCATCTACCGATCTTCTGAAAAAACATAAGGATAAAGACAGAGACAGACCGCACAAGTCCAAAACTGCCGACGACGCTCCTGTTAAGCTAGTCATCAGTTCTCTGATCCTTAGTGAGGCACTTTCACAGCCCCTGATGCCTGCATCTGTGGATTTGCAGGCCGCTACCGAGACCCGTTCGGAGTCCAGTGTGCCGCAAGATTTTTCTTCAACTAAGGATCCTATGGATGTCTCTACCTTGGTTGGGTCCGGAGCCACTGAGCAGGCACTGGCTTTTGAGGGAGTTCTTTGCACTACCGATATTAGACATAAACCAACGACTTCTTTTGCGTCTTCTCTTCTTTCTAAAACTACAGAGTTTCTAAGGCCCAAGGTATGAACTACACCTTAAAAAAATGACAACACAAGCTCAGGCACCTGCTTCCATGCCTCAAGCTCAAATGCTTAAAATGGCAGAAGACCTTATTATGCTTATCAGGGGAAGGCAGGCTACCCCTTCCAAAAGAAAAAGAGCCTTGTCCCCAGTAGTTTTATCTGAACAGGAGTCCAATGACTCCGAGGTTTCTGAATATGAAGACATGCAACCCCTCTCTGCTTATAAGGATTCTGACACAGAGGAATCCATTCCTTCTGCCTCTCCTCCAGAGGATTTTTCATTTGGTAAAACCTTGCATACTTTAAGGGAATATTTCCAGTGGGAATGTAAAGAATATCCTCCGTCAAAAAAAGAGACTAAGGGAATTCTTAGGTTTACCACAGCACAGACCTTTAGCCACTCCTCCTGTCCTAGATGTTGTGGATGATGTTTTTATTGAATCCAGTTTGACTCCTGACACCCTCCCTCCTGCTCCCAGGAAACCTGACAGGTACTACAGAGTCCCTGACTCTCACAAATTCCTTTTCAAAAATCCTACTGCTGACCCAGAGGTCATCTCCCAAGGACCAGAAGGAATTAAAGCAACCTCAGCTAAGAATCCCACCCCCTCAGACAGGGATTCCCGAGCTTTAGACAGATGGGGTAAAAAAGTATACACCTCCACAACTCTTGCTATTGGAGCACTAAATTGCCAGTTCCACATGCTGAAATATCAGCAGCATACCATGGAACTCCTCAAACAAAAAATATCTTCCTTTCCTGCTTGCGCAGAAAATAAAGAATTACAAGAGCTTATGCATTCTGCAAGCCAAATCACTAAGCATACTTTTCAGTGTGGCTTTGACGCCCTAGAAGCATTTTGCAGGGCAGCAGTCACTGGTTCTGCCGTTAGAAGACATGCTTGGCTTAAGGAACAGACCTTGCCAGACCATGTCAAATCAAAATTATTGGGTGCACCATTGAACAAAGACAATTTGTTTGGCACCAAGGCAGAAGAGGTCCTAAAAAAGATGGAAGAAAAAGCTAAATCCATGCAGACAGTTAATGACTTTTTACATGTCCAGCCTCTGTGGTTCAGTAGGCATTGCCCCTCCAAGCACTGGTCCTTTCCAGCCCCCTCCAGGCCAGCTCAGTCCAGGCTGAGGGGAAGCAGACCCCCCAGACAACAGTCCCAGGGAATGCAGAGATCTAAGCAATGGAGTTCATCCACTTCAAAAACAAGGAGTGCAAAGCCACCCCCTTATGGAAAGAACTCACAATGACTTTACATGTCCACCCCTTACCTCTGCCCACCTGCTTGTGCCCCTAGGATGGAAACTCTTCTTCCATGCAAACAACTGGGCCTTTATAACCAACAACCGATGAGTCGTCAACATAGTATCCCAGGGATACAAAGTTTATTTCCACACTCTGCCAATTCCAAAAGGGTTCCCAGGTCTTCCTCCAAACCAGTGGGCAGAGGCCAAAAAACAAGTCCTTTCCCTGCTCTCCATGAGGGCAATACAGCATGACCTGCAGACCAGATAGGCCAAGATTTCTATTCCAGACTCTTCCTAGTACCCAAAAAAGATGGCACCTGGCGCCCAATCCTTGATCTCTCCATTCTAAACAACTTTCTGGTGATACCAGAATTCAAAATGTTCACCCTCCAGCAGCTTCTTTCTATGCTCTCCAAGGATGCTTGGTTAGCCACCCTAGACCTAAAAGAGGCCTACCTACACATCCCAATCAGGGAATCTTGCAGGAAATATCTACAGTTCAGGGCAGGATCAATGCACTTTCAGTTCTCTGTGCTTTCCTTTGGCTTATCCACTGCTCCCAGAGTTTTCACAAAATGCCTGGCTCCAGCCATTGCTTTTTGCAGACAAAGAAATATCCAAATTTACCCCTACTTAGACAATTGCCTGATTCAGGCAGACAGTCAGGAAAAGCTGTTACAGCACCTGACCTTTGTAAAGGACCTACTGACTTCACTGGGGTATACTATCAGCAAAAATAATTGTATTCCTGGGAGCAAGCCTGGACACAGCATCCCAGATGGCATTCCTTACTCCAGAAAAACAAGCTTACCTGACAGGTTACTTCTCTCAACTAGCCACCAGAACCCAGTTATCCACAAGGAAAATCCTGCAAGCTCTAGGGTTCATGGCCTCCTGCATTCTACTCATTTCATATGCCAGACTGCATATGAGAAAACTACAGTGGTACCTAAAAAGCCTTTGGTGTCAACACTGCCAAGACCTGGAAACTATCATACCTATAATACCCCATCTAAGGAAAGATTTTCTTTGGTGGGCAGCAGTATGCAACCACAACAAGGGACTTCCCTTCTCACAACTCCAAGCCTCCCAGACCCTCACCACAGATGCATCAGACTATGCCTGAGGTACACACCTGGCTGGCAGGTGCATTCAGGCCACTGGAGCCCAAATCAAATACATCTGCACATCAACCTAAAAGAGATGCTAGCTGTTCAGCACACACTGACAGCTTTCAGACCCCTACTCTCCCCAGGGCCTCTAGTGATCAAAACAGACATCACCACAGTAATACGGTATATCAACAAGCAGGGAGGGACTCACTCTTACCCTCTCTGCAGTCGTGCCATGACCCTTTGGCACACATCCTCAGCCATACAAATACACCTGCTAGCACAATTCCTGCCAGACTCCCTAAACTCTCTGGCAGACAACTTAAGCAGGAACCTACTAGACCCACACCATGAAGGTGGACTTCTTTGCCTCCCACTCCCAAGCATGAGCTCAGCAACGTCTGAACCAGGGAACCTCACAACAAGGCCTGGAAAGTGGATGCTCTATCCTTCCAATGGGTAAACCTCTTGATCTATGCATTTCCACCTGTATCACTCATTTCAAGGGTATTGCTCAAAATAAGGGAGGAAAAACCAAGGATAATCTTGATTGCCCCAGACTGGCCACACCAGCACTGGTACCCACTACTGCGCAGCCTGTCACCCCTACCTCCATGGCACCTTCCTCAGATCCCAGCACTTCTGACCCAGAAAAATGGAGAATTCATGCATCCACAATTGTAGACACTGAACCTGGTAGCCTGACTTATTCCCTGACCTCTCCTCAAGCTGCCAGCCTAAGCAAACAAGTCCTGGAGGTTATACGGGAGGCCAAACGCCCCAGCAAGTGGAAAAGGTTTTGCACCTGGATCCAGGCTATGGGAGCCAAAACAGCATAGCCCTCCCTTCCTCTAATCCTGGATTATCTAGCAGACCTTCTGCACAGGGGTCTATCCTTCTCTTCTATTAAAATTCATGCCTCTGCCATCTCTGCTCATTACAATACAGAGCCACATCTCTTCTCACACCCTCTCATCAAACAGTTTCTAAGAGGGGCTAACAACTTAAGGCCACCCAGAAGGGACCCTACCCCAGCTTGGGACCTTAACTTTGTTTGTTTTGGAAAAACTCACCCTTCCCCCTTTTGAGCTTGCAGCTTCAGCAGAGGTAAAATTCCTCTCTTGGAAAACAGCCCTACTTCTGGCCATCACTTCAGTTTGAAGAGTTTCAGAGCTACAAGCACTCATGGTTGTAGAGCCCTTCATCATTTTCCATGTTGACAGAGTCTCCCTCAGGACTAACCCATCTTTCATGCGTAAGGTGGTGTCCAGTGTGGCTCACAACCAATCCATTCATTTGCCCACCTTTTTCCTAACCTACAAAACAAGGGGGAAAGGATTCTACACTCCCTAGATGTGCACAGGCAGCTCGGATTCTATCTGTATATGACTAAATCTTTTAGAAAAACTGACCAACTGCTAGTCAGCTTCGCAACAGGGGCGCAGAGGGCAATGCCATATCCAAAAACCAGTCTCCAAATGGATAGCCCACTGCATCCATTTCTGCTACAAACAGCACAGAAAAATGCCCCAAAGGGAATCAGGATGCATTCCACCAGGGCAACCTCCAACTCTGCAGCTTTTCCCAGATGACATCCTGGAGGCTGCAACATGGACTTCTGTTCATACCTTCACCAAGCATTACCACCTGCCTATCTTCTCTAAATTCAGGGCAGGCTTTGCCACCGCAATCTTGCAGGGCATAGTAGCTGGCCCCCAGTCTTCTTGACTGCCTCCACCCACTTCTTCAGCTTTGGGAATCAACCTGTTTGTGATGACTGCAACAGTGAAACACAAAGAACATAGTACAGTTGTCGGGCGGCACAGTGGTGCAGCGGTTAACGTTGTCGCCTCACAGCAAGAGGTTCACCAGTTCGATTCTTGGCTGGGGTGCCTTCTGTGTGGAGTTTGCATGTTCTCCCTGTGTTCGCGTGGGTTTCCTCCAGGTACTCTGGTTTCCTCCCACATTCCAAAGACATGCATCTGGAGCATTTCTCCCCGGGCCTCCGCTGAAAACAGGCTCTGTGGAACCTAGTCGGACTTTCCCGGTCAACAAATGATAAATAAATAAATAAATAAAAAAAAATAAAAAATAAACAGTTGTGTACACTTACCATAAATGTAGATGTTCGAGTATATTCACTGTTGCAGTCCTGGTTTCCCACCCTCCATTCCCCTTGTCTCGCTCTCTCTCTCTCTCCTTTCAGGAAACTTTTGGTATTTACTTTCTACTGGTGGTGTTCTTCCACCATAACCTAGCTCCCTATTGGGGTCTCTTGACGGTTGGGGCAAGAAAAACTGATGTAATTGCGTTGGCTGCCTTTTTTTATACCACTGGCTTACTGATAGAATCCACACTGTAAAAGTAGCCAACTCCAAATCCAGCTCCAGACAAGTGACAAATGGAGTACCTCAGGGTTCAGTCCTGGGACCGCTCTTGTTTGTCATCTACTTCTCTGAAGTACAGGCCAACACTAAGGGACTCTGGCTAACAAATTTTGCAGATGACTGCTAACTGGGAGCCATTATTGAATCCCCAAATGATGTGGATACTCTACTAAAGGGCCTTACAGAAACAGATGATTGGTGCCAGAGCCATGGGCTCAAGCTCAATGCCAAGAAATGTATAGTTATCCCCTTTGGGAAAAAACATGTATCCGTGAATTACCATATAGGTGGCAGTACACTAAACACCAAAAGTGTGAACTTAGGGACACAGGTGGACAGTGGTCTCACCTTCAATAACCACATCGCCACAACAGTAAGGAAATCCTTCTATGTGGCACACCTCATCACTAAGGGCTTTTCATCCAAAGAAAGGAGGTCATTGTCCCACTGTACTCATCCCTCATTAGACCCATTATAGAATACAACGCCCCGTTTGGTATGTACCTCTCAAGACATCTGCAACAACTGGAAAGGCTGCAGAAATACCTCACTAAAAGAATCACAGGCCTAAAGCAGATGCCATACGCTGACCTCCTTAAAAAACTCCAGCTATACTCTGTCGCATATCATCTACTCAGAGGCGATCTCTACTTAACATACAAGGCCATGTCAAACCCAGAGCTGTTGGACATGCTGCACTTAAAGAAATCCCAATCCCTCAGAGCCACACGCTCCAGGGATCTAAACCTTGTCATCACAATAAACAAAACATGCTGGAGGGATAGGTTCCTGACCCAGAGACTCCCCAGACTCTGGAACAGATTGCCCATGCATGTCAAGCAGAGTGCCTCTTTGGCCCTCTTCAAAAGGAACCTTGACAATTGGATGGGAGAAAGGAAATTCACCCTGGGGATCACGTCAGTCGCCCTGCTAGACAGAGGTCCAGGGAAGTAAATAGTTTGGGAAGAAATAGCCAGGGAATTGTTACGGCTAGGCTTGTATAGGCCCTAGGGCTGATAGCCTTGTACCAACCTATGAACTGACGACCTGACGTCAGTGCTGGAGCGATGGCAACTGACTCAGAAATACTAAGCCTCTGGTATTCGGTCCATCTGAGGGCTAACCCTGGCAGGATAACCCAAGTGTGATGACTGCAACAGTGAATACACTCGAACATCTACATTTATGGTAAGTATACACAACTGTAATTTCGCCACTCTGCCAGGACGAATCCAGTTCTCAGGCTGTGGTTAAAGAGTACTGAGTAGTTCTGCTAGGTCTTATTTTAGATTGTTATATAAGCAGCTTGGGATGTTATCTGGTCCCATAGAGGCTGTGGTTTTGACCTTGGAGAGTGCTTGTATGACCTGTTCCCTCCTCTTGAGCCTGGCCTAACCCCATTGGAATGTTTCTCTGTCTTGAGGATTCTATACTGGCATTTTTTCCAGTCTTGGCACCAGTGCACATTACCAGGATTGAACACCCATTGTCTTGATGTTTGTGCACACAGCTGTTTTTTTGTTGTTTTTTTTTTTTTAACCTACCTCTGTCCATGATGTATGCTATATAAAGTACAGTCTGTATATCAGTGTCATCTTGGTGAGATTTTGTCAGGACAGGGTCCACCTTGTGAAGGTCCTCACCAAGACTTAAGGATGAACTCAGTTTGAGCAATACTACTTTCCTTTGCTTGTTGATTTTATCATCTCTCCATTTTACCAGTAAGACAGAGATACATTTAAGAAAGAATTTTAACTGGAAATCTTCTGGTCCAGACACTAAGCTAATCTTTTAGTTAAAGGTAATAACAACTGTGCACCATGACTTAGCCATGAGTAATGAGTATATCTGTATGAACATCATGAAATGACAACTGCCTAGTTAACAATGGGGATACCATACTGCTAATTAAAAACAAATTTGCCAATCATTCTTACGGATTGTTGGTCAATATTGTCCCTTCCAACAACATATAAAGTATGTACAAGAATAGATGTAGATGGAGTTTACAATCATCCTTAAAAATTCAGCCATGGCATTGGAACAGAAGGTAAATATCGCTAATTAATATGTACCTGGGAATTGTTTTCTACTATGCAAAACTATAGTGGTGACTTTTGAAAAGAGCTGGAATCTCAGTATGGTATGGTGTGAATACAAAAAAAGCATTTGACATTATTTAACTTAGAGAATGTTTTCAAATGTATATAATTCACTACACATTGATAAAATTAATTTCCTATGACAAACTGACAAACCAATTTGCATTTGAACCAGAAAAATGTTTAAATTATTATCTTGAATGTAATAATCCAGCATAGAAAATTCCATGACAGTTCTTTGTCACCAATATTGGTTTATCTTGCTATGTATCCATAAAGTGTTTTTCTTTACAGTCTGACTTCAAGAATATCTGGTCAAGACTTCTCATCTGCTTTTCTATGATCTCATCTAACAATCAACTGAAAGTGAAGCTGCAACTTGTTAAAGCCTTTTAAGATAACATAAAAAGTCTCATTTGGCGTTAAATATACAAAAACAACATTAATAGTAGGAAAAAATTGTGATGTTTTAGTAAGTAATATTTTAGAAGACTGAAACTAATAACTGAAAATTGCTTTGACATCAAGAAATCAACTTTAAGCTGTAAATCATTATGCACTTCCTCTCTTAACTTTCAGCTTTGTTGGTTTCAACCAGCCCAAAAACCCTTGGATAAATTTGATAGGAAAACAAGAAAAGTGCTTCATACCCATCAAATGGCATAACAAAAGCTTTGTCCGAAGGAGGCATGGGCTTCCCTGGCACTGTTTACATGTACAGATCAGTGACTGTGAAACTACATACATTATCGGATCCAAAACAGGGTAACAGTTTAAACTAAAAAGAGGACCAATATATGATGACATGTTTGTTCAGGTTAGGGGAAGCATTTACCATGGGTGCAGGTATGCAAATCAAACCAGAAGTGGACAGAAACACGAAGCAGAAAATGCAAATAAATATATATATATATATATATATATATAATATGTGAGTCTACTTCATATGAGCAACAGCTCATTTGATCGACAAACTTTTCAGAGGGACCAAAACGCCGAAAGCTCAAAACACCGAAAATTCATTTGATCGAAACTCATAACACTGGCACATGAAATTCAAAGCATTATGCTTTTCTCCCAGTGTAGCGCGATCCTGGAGTTATAATATATAGTTAGGGGGTGGGGGGACAAAGCCACCCACATGCGTCATACATTTCAAACATACACATGGATACTTAGAAATGATTAACTGTTTGCAGACAGCAATATTTATATAAACAATGTGGGGGGCTCCACCCCATACCCCCACACACCCCTAACTATTTATTCTAACTCCAGGATCGTGCTACAGTGGGGAAAGGGCATAATGCATTGAATTTCATGTGTCAGTGTTATGAGTTTTGATAAAATGAGTTTTCGGTGTTTTGAGCTTTTGGTGTTTTGGTGTCTGTGAAATGAGTGTCGATCATATGAAATTTCGGTCATATGAAGTAGACCCCCATATATATATATATATATATATATATATATATATATATATACACACATACACACACACACACACACACACACACACACACACACACACACACACACACACACACACACACACACACACACACACACATACAGAAAACATGTTCAAGGAAAAAAAGGATCTAAAACTGGAAAGCCCACAGTTATAGTGGGAAGTAGAGATTAACTACTGGAACATTCATTTGTTGGTCAAGATCTGACCCACAAGTGGCTTCAGAGAGTGGAATTGAAACCAAAACATGAAAGGTTAACTTTGATGGCTCAGGATAGTGGAATTCATACTCAGTGGTTCACAGAAGCTGTAGGAGATGATGACAAATGTAGATTTTGCAGAATGGAACTAGAAAGAGTGTTGCACATCTAGGTGGAAGCTGCAGTATGCTAATGGCTGAAGGATTCATGTTGAAATACGTAACACTGTGTGAAGGTTTTCATCCTAGAGACTGCATAAAAGTTAAAACATGTAGGTACTTCTAAAGGATTATAAATATGAACCACAAAGGATCTGTGAAAATTAAGAAGTAGTAATTTATTTATTTCTATTTGTTAACTTGGAAGGCCCACTTGGGCAAAAAAAAAAAAAAACTTCACTGGACACCTGGGGAGAAAAGATCTGCATGGAAAAATGTACAATGTTACACATTAACACAAGGCATAAAGTTACATAGGATTTGAGATCAGACCGTACCAATGGTTAAGAAAATTTGATACTGTAGTTTATTTATTTATTTAACATTTGTTGACCGGGAAAGTCCGACTTAAGTTCCACAGAACCTGTTGTCAGTGGAAGCCCAGGGAGAAATGTTCCAGATGCATGTCTTTAGAATGTGGGAGGAAACCGGTGTACCCGGAGGAAACCCACGCGAATGCAGAGAGAACATGCAAACTCCACACAGAAGGCACCACAGCAGAGAATCGAACTGGAGAACCTCTTGCTGTGAGGTGACAACATTAAGCACTGCATCACTGCGCCACCCGTTAAAAAGGACAAAAGCAGCATTCATTATCAAAACTGCTATACCCAGAGAAACAAAGTAATAAAATATCAGGACATGCAAGCAGAAGTTAGAGCATGTGAAATATGGGCACCCAGATGATTCCAGTGGCAGCAGAGGAGTAATGTAAAAAATAATTCTATGCATGTATAAGTATTGTACTAGAGTGCAAAGGTTCTAGTGGCAGTAGAGGGGTAATGTAAAAAAGAATTGTATGCATGTATAAGTATTGTACTACATTGCAATTAACCCCTTATGAACTGGTTTTCAGTTCATTGTATATATTGTGAAGAGCAAATTTAGCAAACCTCAATGACAGGAGCAAAATTAATTTTATGAACTTTATACTATAATTTGGGGATGGGATCAGTTCCTGCCATGGTATTAAAAATGCAAAAAAAAAATACTTTTATAATATTAAACAACTGTATAATGGATCGATCATACTCACACTTGGAAGCAGACCTGCAAACTGGCCCAAGAATTACCAACCAATAACTTGTCTTCAAAAACATAATCTGCGTACAAGACCTGATATACATTAAGTCTACAATCATCTGTGCAAAGAACAGGAATCTCTGTATGGCATGGATAGATAATAATAATAGTAGTAGTAATAATAAAAGTAATACATTTGACAGTGCTCCACACTTATAGATCCTAGAATTCCTACAGATGTATAAAAGCCATGACACTGTGATAAATTGTACTGCAGTTACTATGGAAACGTGGTAAATTATAAATGGAACACAAAAAGGCAAATTACTGTCCTAATGTTAGAATCCAGTGAAAAATCTTACAGGATAATTCTTTATCATCATAGTATCTGTTTTTCCTTACCATTAATGATGTGTTTATTTAACAATTCATTGTATGTGTACAGCCTGAGTCAGATGAAATGTCATTTGACATGATTGTTTTCTTACTGTAAAGCTTAACTGAGAAGCAACTGAAAATACAGCAACAAGTTGTTAAAACCTTTACAAAAGACATAAGAATGATGTTTCTAACCTTAAATGATATACAGATGCATTTATAGCAGGAGAATTGAGATATCAAGAAAATATCAAACTTGAGAAGGAATGTGATATTAAAAATGGGAACTACAGGGGGTATATAAATATCTGTGAAAAGATGAAAAGGAAGCAATTACAATATGAATAAATAGCAACAAACTAAAGAAAACCTAATGAATATTTTAGAAGACTGGAACTAATACTGAAATCTGCTTTGATAATGAAGAATAAAGATAAAGCTATAAATCAATTTGCATTCCTTGTTCAGACTTGCAGCTTTGTTGTGACCACCTGGTGACAAACTATGTTTAATTAGATAGATAGGAAAACCAAAAAGCTGCTTAATGCTTATGAAATGATATACAAAGTGTGTTTTGCTAAGATGATTTTTCCAGTTTGAAAGAGAGATGGGCCTTGTTGCAATTGAATTTGTGTAGATGTCAACAATTGTGAGAGCATATGCATATGTACTAACTTCATCAGATCCAAAATGGTGAAAGTTCTTAAAGCAACAGGAAGAGGTAGTGTGAGATACATTGCGTATACTGAGAATCTGTAAGATAACATTTTATTCACGTTAGGAGAAACTAAGGCTATGCAAGCTGTAAATATTATCAGCAATATTATAAGATGGGTTGTTAACTGGATAAAAGATAGAAGCTTTAAGGTGAGGATAAGGAACACACACTCTGAAGTAAAAATGCAAAACAGCAATGTTTCATATGAGCCACTGTTGGATCGTCTGTTGTTCAGTATATTTGTATCACAATTTCCAATAGTTCAAAATATATGGACAAATTTGCACATGGCACAAAATAAGTTTAGTTGGTACTTATATAAATAACTTGGCACTTTCACAATATGTGGCTGCATTATATACCTTGTTGGTAAAAATATGGATTATTTAAGGTTCTACATGTTTCCAATAGTCAGTGTTGCTGCTGTGCATTAAATAACTGTGTGCTACCAATGTAGGATAAAAATCAGAGACCTCAGTACTATCATGAATAATAAGCTGCATTATAAAATCAACTTGACTTTATTAGAAAGAAAACTTTACTTTCTGGTTGAAGTTATTTTGCATTGAATTTCCATTAGGAAGGATGGAGATATGATAATAGTATGTGTATATATATATATATATATATATATAGAGAGGGAGGGAGAGGGAGAGCAGCTCTTAGACCACACACAAAATATTGTACTGGAGTATGCATGTATAATCTTTCACAAATAAAAATTTAAATAGAATTCAAATACCTTTACAAGGTAACTTGTTAAGGGTAAACACCTGAAGGTATAGGGATTAATTTAAATGTCACTATTTTCTGCTAAGTATAAATTCTTAAGGAGTGAATTAATATTTATTTACAAATGTTATGCAAATAAACAACTGTTAACAATGGTAGGGGAAGAGCAATTCCATCATTCAGTTTTTTGTTAGGAATTATAAATCCCTAGTAACCATGACTAATTGTAAAACTACAAAAAAAAAATCTTTACATTAAATGGTGAGAAGATTGTGGAATGTTTTACCATGGATGACTTATTTGGGATAAAGGATTATTTCCCAAATTTATAAAGTGGAAAATTCGAAAACTCGTGGATGGCCCCTAATGGGGGTGAGAATCTGCTCTTAATAACATTGAACACTGAAGGATTTAGGGCAGGAGCAACCATGGAAATCAGGAGATCAAACCAGAAGTGGATAAAACTAGACGGCAACAGAAAGTGCAGGAAAAAAAAGATGCAAAGAATGTGACCTGAAAAATAGAAAAGAAAACTGGAATGTTTAAAATTATTACAACCCTCTGTTATGCTGTCTCCCTTCTAGCTACCCACTTGGCTAGTCTTCCTCACTAACTTAGTCTCTTGAACAAAGGCTATTCCTCCTCTGGATTCACCTCTTCACCCCCCCTTTTGACTTTCATTCAAGCTACACTCTATAAATGTCTTGCCCCCTCCAACTTTTCTCAATTTATTTACTGCTGATGGGCTGCTTTTTTTATCCATGTTTATACAAAATCTTGTTGCAAAATTGCTACTCTGCTTAAACAGAAATATGTTCCAAAGATGTTTACTGTATTGTACTTTTTGGTCTCTTTAAAAATTCTCATTGTTAATTTTCTGTATAATTGATTCTGTAACTTGATATAGTTTGAACTGCTTATATCTTGTGTATGTTGATACCTTTGTTTTAAATTGTACTTTCTTTGGTTTAATTCTGGAGCTTTTCTCCTTAGGTCTCTGCTGAAAATGGGCTTCTGCTCATATGGACTAACCCGGTTAACAAATATCAAATAAAAAAAAAATAAAATGTAGTGGAAAGCACAGAGACCTGCTAAAATAATAATGCGTTGATCAGGAGTTAACACACAAATTACTTAGGTGAGGGGCATTTAAACCCAACTATGAAAGCCTAATAATGGCAGCATGAAATAGTGTTCACAAAATATTAGGAAAAGGAAGGAAATACAGGCAAATGTAGGTTCTGCAGTAGAACTAGCAACAGTTGCACATCTTGTTGCAGGCTGTGATGTGCTTGTGGATGAAAGTTTATATACTGAAAGATTCAACACTGTGGCATAGTTGTTACATTGGAGACTGTTTAAAAATATAATGTACATGTAGCTAAGGATTACTGAAAATAAAATGATCATTTGAGATCCTCCAGTGCACTGGAAACATGAATGACAGAGGATTACTGAAAATAAAATGATCATGTGAGATCCCCCAGTGCACTGGAAACAGGAACCACAGAGGATTACCTAAAATAAAATGATCATGTGAGATCCTCCAGTGCACTGGAAACATGAACCACAGGGGATTACTGAAAATAAAATGATCATGTGAGATCCTCCAGTACCAACAGTTGTGAAAGTAAAACCAATCACACCAGATACTGTAACTGTAGAGAAAGGGACAAAGGCCAGCATTAGTTATCAAAATTGATGCACCCAGTGTCTTCTGTATTAACAGCCAAAAAAAGGGGTATGTAATGTTACCAAAACCAAGTAACTAAATAACTTCTTTAGTTAAAGTTTGTAATTGTTTTTACACAAGTAGTTTTATCCCTTGTGGCCTGTGGTTCAGCAACCAAAGCATTACTTCTTTACTTTTCTTTATCTTCTGTATTTCCACACTCAGTCGAAAGTATAGAGAACTGCTGGAAGTGGCTTATAGGTGGCTAATGGCCCTGGATCCCTTCCAAGCCTAGCTAAGTTCAACCCTTGTTTCCTTAAGGGTCTAGAGGTATATTCTATGTTATTAGCAGATCTAAGTCAGTACAAACTGCTCCTATCCAAGAGGGACACAGGTGAAACCCCTGTGGTGAATTTGCAGTTTCCCATCCAGTCGCCCAAGTTATGCTTAAAAAGGGTTAATGAGGGGATCTGTTTAACCTGTATTGGAAGTTTGTTCCAGAAGAGAGACAACCTCTGGGAGACATATCTGTTTCTCCAGCATGTCCTGTTAATGTCACATGCTAGATTAATGTCCGTAGAGTGAGTGAATCATGTACCATTTGACTGGTTTCCCTGCCTCTAGGTAACGTAGAACAAAAGATGAAAAGTTAATAATAGCAAATAGAGGACTGTATACAGTGTTTCGCAGCATCTATGGAAAAGGTTGGATATGCTGATGAATGTTGGTTTTACAGCATAGAACTAGAAACATCTTGTATATCTTGTTGGAGTGTATGATATGCTTATGGCTAGGGTTTATGTACTTAAAGACACAACAATGTTGTAATGTTATTACAGTGGAAACAACATTATAGCATTCAAGTAACTGTGAGGTACTGAAAATGTGAACCACAAATGGTTAATGAAAACGAAGGCATAGTGATCAGGTGGGATCATTCAGTGTCAACAGTTAAAAAGTAGAGGCAAGAAAACCAGGTATTGTAGTCAAAGAGAACAGGCCAAAAGCAGATCGGGTATTGAAATCGCTACAGCCAGTGACTATATTGACTTAAGTACTGAAACGCAGAAAGTTATAAAATATCAAATCAAGACCTACAAGCAGAGACTACAACATTGTGAAATAAAAGTACCCAGACAGTTCTAATAATAGCAGGAGCAAATGGGTTGATGGGAAAGAAGTTCCAAGCATGAGACATAACTGCATCCCCATATAGACTACAAAAGGGCAATTCTAGGTACATGGCAAGTGCTAAGAACAGGGCTCTTAGCAAACATCAGACAAATGAAGAGTAACATAAAACTGATTTTATTGAACTTTAAATATGCTTTGAAGAAGGAATGAGGCATTTTTTCTGTCATACTATTAAAACCCTTAATGATTGGGGAAAAGAAAAGCCAGAAACCCTATGTACCATTCTGGTTGACTAATGCAATATTTTTAACTGGGTTTGTGTGTTGGTCACAAAACAGACGCATCTAGTCATGAAGCAAAAGCACTTGAGTGGCTATTTCATCTAATACTCCAGAGTTGCACAGATGCTTTGGCATCACCGAAGGGTTTGTTTTTATTAACTGAACTAATACGCTAGGAAGAGGCTGAATTTTGTAAGTGATGTAAAAACTATGTTGTAGCTGCAAAACAACTTCAGTAAGGAGTGGGCATAGGAAGAAAAGGGTGTTCACCAGTCCAGCTGGATGTAGATGACCGATTGTGATGGAAATGACCGATTGTGATACATATAACATGGCAAATAATCCACTGGAAAATTCAGAACTTATGAGAGAGTAAACTGTACAGACGGAGGGGACATTTAGAACATGATCTACATGTAGATGACTTAAAAATAAGATGACTTCGCCCTATGGCAGTGTTTTAAGGGATAATGCAAGAAAGGTGATTTAAAATATGGTACCCAAATCTCTATGGTGTTTGTCAAGAAATTGACGCTATCAATTGATAAAATAGAAGAGTTGCAACTATTAGCTTCAGATCTGGATAACTTACAAACATCTTTGCATAAATTTTTGGAATAACGCCTTATATTATATAATTTGGAAGATATTTACGCTCACCTACTATTTAGATCATTTTCAAGAAAAAGCACTGGATAATAAGGTGTTGCTAAAATTAAGGTATTTGTAGGGAGGAAGAACAAAGCATAAATGAATTAGTGTTAAGGGCCAGAAAAAGAATCTATGATTTGTCTGAGTCTCAGAAGCATGAGACTCAACAGTTGGGCTGGAAAAATCTATTTGCAAAGTTATTACTAAAATAATGGAATTAACTCGGCGGCGCAGTGGTGCAGTGGTTAATGCTGTCGCCTCACAGCAAGAGGTTCTCTGGTCCGATTCTCAGCTGGGGTGCCTTCTGTGCGGAGTTTGCATGTTCTCCCTGCGTTCGCATGGGTTTCCTCCGGGTACTCCGGTTTCCTCCCACATTCTAAAGACATGCTTCTGGAGCATTTCTCCCCGGGCCTCCACTGAAAACAGGATCTGTGGAACCTAGTCAGACTTTCCCGGTCAACAAATGTTAAATAAAAATAAAATAAATAAACTCTGAATGTAGTCAAACAACATTTTATGTCTGGAGCTTGTCACAAGGTTTGAGATAAACAAAAAACAACAGATCCAGAACTGTGACTGTAACATTTCCATGGCTTAAGCACACACATTGCTTTTTTTCAGGCCATCAGCAAGAAATATTTTTGTCTGTGCAAATCTGTCTTTGGATTTAATAAGAAAAAACTCATATTATCACATGATAAAGACATTAAACACATTGGGCTAGATTCAATAAACCCTTCACAGCTCGCTAAAACCATGTATGTGTAGTAAAGCAACATGCACATGGTTGTGCGCTGACTTTTATTCAGTATGCAGAGCCATACAAACATGGTGGCATGCTAATTACATAAGCAGCTGAATTGTATGCTAAACAACCAACCCATGATGGCTGAGCTATTCAACAAGGTGTAAAGCAATTCTGTACACTTAGTGTAGGGTTTTGCCTTGAATTCCAAAACCTACTGGAAACTGCACTAGAGGGAAAGAATATTAGGGCTTTTTTTTTTGCTCTTCTGCATGTGTATGTGCAACAGGCTCAAACCTATTCTACTGCTGCTGCTGATAGACCTCAGGCAAGAAAGAGAAGGGTGTTTAGACCCCATTCAGCATTTCATGGTCTGCATGAGGTAGAAATAGTAGCGCTCTATAGTTTGGATAGAAAGACCACTCCAGGCACTCTGCAACCTCTGTCATCCCCAACTGAGAGCAAGGGCAAACCAAGGGGAGCCAGTACCTGTGGAGACCAAGGTATGTGTGGCATTCAGACTTTTAGGTTCATAGGTTGGTACTAGGCTATCGGCCCTAGGGCCTGTACAAGCCTAGCCATAACAATTCCCTGGCTATTTCTTCCCACAGTATTTACTTCCCTGGACCCCTGTCTAGTAGGGCGACTGACGTGATCCCTGGGGTGAATTTCCTATCCCCCATCCAATCATCAAGGTTCCTTTTGAAGAGGGCCAAAGAGGCGCTCTGCTTGACATGTATGGGCAGTCTATTCCAGGGTCTGGGGAGTCTCTGGGTCAGGAACCTATCCCTCCAGCATGTTTTGTTTACTGTTACTTACAGGAACCTTCCAGAGACCAACAGGGAACATGCTTGGGGTGTCACAGGCATCAGCATCCAAGATCCTACATCAGTTTCTGAAGGCTATGCTACAGCATGCCAGTAACAGTATCCCCAAGGACAGAGCTACAACTATGCAGAATTTCTACTCCTTTAGAACACTTCCCTGAAGTCTTGGGTGCCATAGACTACATGCACATTGAGATCAAAGCACTACCTTGGGAACAGGGAAGGGTGTACATAACCAGGAGGGGTTTCCACTCCATTAACTGCAAGGTCATGTGTAATGCAAAGGGAATCATCCTGAATGTGTGTGCTGACAACCCTTGCAGTACCATGACTCCCATATCAGGCACAGTTCATAGGGTGTGGTTTGGGGGGGGCTGATGCAAATTAGAGTGTGCATGAGTAAGAACGACAAGGCAGGCAGAAATGTTGCTAATTATTAAATGCCCACTGAGACAGAATGACCTGCAAGACTCATGAATGCCTCATGTACCTGTTATGTGTGTGTGTCTGTATGGGCATTCGATGTGAAATGTGTGTGTGTCTACATCCTGGCATGTCGGACAAGTGTGAACCATGCATGGTAGAGGTACCAGTTTATCTTCGTCACCCCTGACTGCGAGAACTGGCTCTGCCAGGAGTTGTATTGGCACTTCCATGCCCATAGAGAGATGTGCTGGTGCTACCTGAACATGAGCAATGTCTGTTGGATGAGCTTTCCTCATGACTATGCCCAGGTCCATGAACCTGTGGCCTACCATGTATGGGTGTGAACATTTCAACCACTGATGGAGTAGTGTAGGTACTGCCACTATGAATATGCAAAGGCATACTGACTGTGTCTGAAGGAAATCTAGGGATCATGTGAATCACAACCTCCGTGTCAGATTCAACCTCTACACCTCCCATTTGTACATCTGTTTGGCCACCATCATCATCAGAGCCTACAGATACTCCGATGTCAGGTTGTAGGGGTCCTACACTTCCACTGTCAGGATAAACAGGAATGAAGTTACTCCTATACTAGATATTAAACCAACATAGATGATAAAAACATAATATTGGTTACATAATCACAGATGGTACAGTAATACAGACACTCATTACACTCTCCTCACACATATAGATAATTATATATCTAAATAATGTGTGGTAATAAGCAAATAAACATTTGCTTACCATGTGTAGATGTCTTTACACTTTGCAGGGAGGATGGTCCTGAAAGAAATTAAGCAAGGAAAGGATTGTAATTAAGCATCATAATGGAAATAACATAGGGAGACAGGTATATGTCCTATAAGAAATAGCTGAAACAGAAACTGGGCTGAGATGTCCACTCACACCCATGTGTACTGAACAACTCTCGTGTATAACTCTATTACTTATCAATAGGTACAGATACAAAAAATCATTACAGGAAGTAGTAATCAAATTATATAATTTATTCTACAAGCAAATATAAATGTTGCCATATGTAAGCTTACCTGGAAGCTACTCCTGGGACACACTTGTCCTCTCAGCAACATAAACACTTTGACATCAAGCACACTGTGTGCAGTCTCCACTGAGCTGTCTGAATCTCTGAAAGTGGACAGAAACTACTCATCTGGTGGCTCAGTAGCAAGACCACTCCCCTATAGCCAACTGTTCTCTGGCAACTGCAGCTGCCCTCCTCCTGAAATCATACCAGTGACATGATGCTGCACCTGATCATTATTTCAGCTGTGACCACCAACTGTGTTTATATTGTTGACTAACTGGTTCCAGGTGTCCTTTCTGGCAGCCATATCCCCTTGGCCTTTCTCAAGCAGAAAGGCTCCATGGCACCTCTTAGCCTGTATTATGATTTCATTTCCATAGATTCATAGATTCATAGATTAGTACTAAGCTAACTGCCCTTGTGAGCCATTTAAGCCTAATTATTTATCCCTCAAAGACTCAAACCCTGCACCTTGTGCTTGCAAGGCAAACACCTTAACCATTAGGCCACCCTCCCAACATTTCCATGTCATTGAAAGAGGTGTAGATCAGTGTGCATGTCTTTTTAAGAAACCTCCTGTGGGCATGTACTAAATGTATTGATTACTGCGCATGTTGCAGGTACAGAGTGCCATTTTGTATTAAGATGTTGAGATGTAAGCATGTCTGTGTATGAGCTCTGTTTGTAATCAGTTCATTTATAGTTATTGAAGCTGCTAACCATCCTGATGTGTTTCAATGTAATAAAGCTTCTTAAACAAACTACCCCACCTGCTTGTCATCCTTGGAGTAAGGGACACGCAATAGGAGGTTTTCATGGATTTGTAGGCTTGGGTGCCATAATCCTATGTGATATAAAACAGAGAAGGATAAGACAGATAAATATCACCTAACTAATGTATTTGTTACAAAAAAATAATCAGTCTGTGTACATTTTGTCAACATTAAGCACTTAGGTTCATAGGTTTATAGGATAATACTAGACTATTGGCCCGGAGGCCCATATAAGCCTAGCCAAGAATTTCACCCAAGTTCCCACAAAGTCAGCACCTATTTCCCCTGTCTAGCAGGGACACAAGTGAGATCTCAGGAGTGTACTCCTATGTTCTGATGTCCTTGTATTCCTATGTCCTATGTACACTGCAACAGCCAAGCTGAAGCTTTTATATAGAAGCCAACGTACGAGTCGCCTGAGGGCAGGAAATCCCACATCTAGAATAATGCAACATGGAATAGAAGGACATCTATGGTTATGGTAAGATTTTACACTATTCTTTTCTCATCCAGTCATCCAGGTTCTTCTTAAAGAGGGCTAGTGATGTACTCTGCTTAACATGGAGAGGGAATCAATTCCACAGATGGAGAGTCTTTGGGACACAAATCTATCCCACCAACAAGTTCTATTAATGTCACAGACCAGGTTGAGGCCTTGCATGTGGATTGTGTGAGTGGAGTTTGACTTATGGATATGCAGCAACTCCATCAAGGCTGGGTCTAAGATGGCCTTGTATGCCAGACACAGGTCACCTCTGAGCAGTCTGTATGAGACTGAGTAGAGAAACAGAGGTTTTAGCCTATCTGTATAGGATAGGTGTTTGAGACCCTGGATTTTCCTGCTCAGGAAGCTCTGTGGTCTTCCCAGCTGTTGCATGTGCTGAAGGGGAAATTCTACTCAATAATGGGTCTGATAAGGGAAGAATATAGGGATGTTATAACCTCCTTGTTCCAGGATGAAATACCCTTACTTATGAGGCGAGCCATGTAGTAAGCCTTCCTTACAATGGAGGCAACAGGGTGGTCAAATGTCAGGTTGCTATCAACCTGGGTGCCCAAGTCCCTCACAACTGATTGAGTGCTTAGTATGTTGTTATTAATGTGATAATTAGTGAGAATGCCATTTTCCCCAAAGTGGATAATGATGCATTTCTTGGCATTCAGTTTGAGGCCATGCTTCTGGCACCAGTCAATTTGGTAAAGCCCTCTTGGAGGATGTTCACATCACTATGGGAATTTAAGACAGTGCCCAGCTTGCAGTCATCTGCAAACATGGTCATCCACAGACCACTGGTTTTGGTGTGCACCTCAGAAATGTATATCACAATTAGTAGAGGCCCCAGACCACTTGTAACATACTTTTCATTTAGTACAACTGATTGTTAGGTGTTTATCCTATCTCTGCCTCACACAGAAAGGTTTATACAAATCAAAGAATAACACATAAGTAATGTATATATGTTTCTCACAGGAATATCAGGATGCCTACATATTTTCAACTGAAAAGCACTTGAAACACACTTCTCTTTTTGGACTACAGTATAGTAGGTGGCTCCCCCACCCCCAAAACACCAGGCAAAGGTTTGTACAAACCAAGGAATAACCCTGAAGTAGTGTATGTTTGCATTCCACACAATTAGGATATGTACACGTTTTCAACAGAAAAGTCAATTTATGAATGCCAGACATTTTCATTGTGTGCACCACTCCTGTAGAGGTTGCCCTGGGACATCTCAGAAGCATAACACCAGGGTCAGCTTTCTCTGTGACACAAAGTGTAATTGCAGTGAGTTTAGAGAAAAAGAACACTTGGATGCAGGGTTTAAATCCTGTTACCTGATAATTTTGTGATAAGTTGGCATAATGGTTAAGGTGTTTACCTTACAGACACAAGGTGCAGGGTTCGATTCTCACATGAGGTAATTGGCTAGATTTAAAATGGCCGACAAGTGCGGTTAGCCTACTACTAACCTATGAACCTATGTATGTTACTTTTCTCTCCAGTAACATAGAACATTGAAAAAAAAAATTAAAAATATGGTTGTGCTGAAAGTATAATCTGTCTATCTCAGAAATGTGAATGTCTGCCAAAACTGTCTGTACCAAAAGTGAAGTATAAGAAGTGCATACAGATAAAAGTTCAGTTTTCTCCTGAATGTATAAATCTGTTTGTAACATTTTACAAAATCTTGAGTGTACATGAATAATTCAGGCATACCTTAGCAAAATTATAAACCTTCTCTGCAGAGAAATCACCTTCAAAAGAATCTTCTGTTTTGTCCAAATACACAAGTCTCCTCACCTTCAAGTTCCCTAACTACACAGTTACATTTTTATAGTGTAGATTCAGCCCTCTGAGCATTGATGTAAACGAGGTGTGAACTCACTGGAACTGCTGAATACCAAACTTTTGACTTTGTGGAACAGATGTAAACATAGTGTAGGCTCTACACCATTGTTAGTTGCTAATGACTTGCAGCTGTCAATGATTAGTATAAGAGAGAAGGAAAACACAACAGCAACACAGACAGCCTTCACTTCATTGGGTGTATCAGTGAAGATACACTTACAAAGTGTGGAACTAACTTCAGTGAACTTTTAAATGAAACAAAACACCAAACATTTATAATTTTTGTTCACTGATAGCAAAATTCTCCAGCCTCGGCTGAAAACTGTTGTTTACTGTCATGTATTTTTATCACACATTTAAAGGGAAATGATACAAAATGCATTATGGACTGCATGTCTGAGACTAAAGCAAAGATAAGGAAAGAATGAACACAATACAAAGAGAAAACAGAGCTGCATTTGTGCAGACATATTCATAAATCGTTGTGTGATCAATCACTGCAATAAATATGTTAGCCACACAAGTACAACCAACTGAGAATGTACAAGTATATGTCCTGTTTATACTATAGAGTAAGTCTGAATTGTTTGTCTGCACATGATCTGATTGTTGTTGCAAAGCAGTGTCTGACAAACTCAGATAACATTACAACTGCATGCTTTGCTATTTCATTAGTCTGTTGGTTCAAATCTGGAGTTGTAATTGTTTAACTTTAATTTTTTTTGTAATTTTTTTTCTTTTTAACATTTGTGTGGCATGCACCATACACAAACATGGTTAAATGTATAAAAATGTAAAAATTAATGTTAGTTGCCTTAAGAAGTGCAAGCAGGCTTAGCAGCACTGTGAGGCAGTCAGCACCTTGGATGCTAATGACAGTAGAATTTGCACCTGTGACCCAACTTTGTGTGTAGCACAAGGTATAAAGATGTTGAAGCACACAACAGATAAGATAGGTAAACCACGGTTCAAGATCTACACTAGTTATTTTTACTGAGGAAGGATCATAATGAGTATTAAAAGGATGAGTTTATGTTCGCTATTGCCTGTTACATTTACACGTTGCTCACCTGTGCACAAACATGGTTCACTGCTTAAGGAAAAAATTGAAAGAGTTTTATTTGCTTCACCTTCCTTCTCACAAACAGGGTAAGTGGCAATGGGTGGCTGTCTGCACTCTGGACAGTACTGAGTTTAAAAAATACACCTGCTGCCTAGCTTTCCCTGAGGCACTAGGTGTAAATTCATGACCAGAACCCAGGTGAGCCAAGGTTATATTCCAGCACACTCCACTTTTTGTTAAGGGTGTTCCAGTGTAAATTTTCAAAAAATTAGAATATATAGGTAATCATTCATAACAATAACTATGTATAATTGATTGAGCATACACATGGTATCATACCTATTGTACGTGTAACTGGTGTACCATGACAATTATGATTTTGTAATTATAAATGTATTTTCAGACCTGGGATGGACTTCATACTTTACTGATAGTCATCTACACATCTCCCATAATCTACACACCTCCCATAACACAAGTATAGCTATAAAACAGAATGTATCGTGTAGTCTAAACCAGAACTCAAAAATACACTCTGAAAATAATACGTGTTAGCATTTCAAGTATATTGTTACACATTACCCCTGCATCACGCCTCAGAATGCATAAGCCAGGAACTTGTCATGTCACACACATACATTGTTAATTGAAGTATAGCACCAGTCACTCTTTAAGGTGTATAATTGTAGTGACCATGTTTGGCAAACACTTCTTCTGAGGCAATGAGGAAAAACACCTTTGTTTAAGTATATGTATTCTCTAGTTTACACAAGTTTGAATCCCACATTGTACAAATTACTTTTATCAGTGTTTAAGAACCCACAAACTATGTATCAAGTCATAAAATTTATTCCTCCAAGTTAAGGTCTTAAAAGCCAAGTCATTTAACATATCATTGCTGACCATTGGAGAAACTGTTGTCAGGTATTGCAGCGTGCATGCCATAAGTTAATGTCAACTGTCACATTATCATTCCTACTTCATAAACTGCCTTGCTGTCTGTGTGGCATTGTTGCTGTATGCATAACATCGTACAAATGCAGTGGGCATTGTTTTACAGGTTTTCTCAGCGGCCGTAAAAAGTGATATAGTGAATTGGTGGGAAAACACTTTTACTTTTGTTGTAGGGTCTGAGCAGACATGTCAGGTGCTGGCAAGGATAATGCCCAATTCAGAGCTTAAAGATTGATGTGGAGGAGTCAAAAATATTTGTTGCACTCTTTGTAAAGAGGTACAGCTGTAGGCTGCTGCAGGGGGACCATACCAGGTCTCAGTATAAGGCTAAGGCTTGTAACAGTCTAGCTAAGGCTGTCTCCTGTGCAACTGGCATATCACTCACTGGGAAGCAGTACAGACACCATTATAATGACCTGAAATGGCACAAGCAGGCACAACCCAACTAGTGGCTGGATGAGTTTAGGACTGCTGACATCCCACAGTTGTGTAAATATGCAGATAAAACAACTTAAAATGATATGGAAAGCTGTAGATAGCCATGACTGGTATGCATAATACTTTCATGTCTCTTTTTCTCTCCTTTATTTTGAAGTTGTGGAAATTTTAGCAAACAGAGAGGTGCATGCTGAAAGATTAAAAAAGACTCAGAGAGGCAAGGGGTATGTATGCAGTACAAATGAACTTGATTGTATTACATTTATTGCTCTTTTATATATTATGAGCAACTTAAGCATGCAGATCTTACCTGTAAAAGCAAACATGCATGCTTTCTTTATAGTCTTGGTAATTGTATTAGGCAAGTATAATAGTATATTCATATTTGGTTGGTGCAGTTTCCATAAGTAACAAAAACATTCAAATTGCAAAAATATATATTTTTAATTTTAATTACAGCAAAATTGGCTTAAATGCCTCTGTATGTCTTTAAAACCATATATGGAATAACTGTGCATTGCAATGATTTTTTGTTACAATTCACAGTCCTCTTTTGGATTTGGAAAGCTATATAGCTAATATATTAATAAAAGTGTATTTATTATAATAAAGTTACTTTTAGGATAACTTTGTGGTTTAGGTAGGTTACTTTTAAGAGCTGCAGCATATGTAAGTCTATGTGCTTGGTCTGAGCTCCACCAACAATGACTGGAAGTCAGGAGCTGTAAGCCGGAGATCTTTTCCCTGAGTCACAATGCTGTCTCACCATATGTGCATTAGTTTTAAATATTTCTATTGATTGTTCCATTACGTAAATAATATAATAAAGAATTTGAATGTGACATATAATGATTCAAGTCATCTCTTTTTTTTTTTTTTTTTTTTTGCCTCACCTCACCCCTTCTCTCTTTTTTATATGTGAACACACCATTCTTATGTCATACTTTTCTTCCAAAAAACAAATGCTTTTCAGCACAGTGAGATCCCCACATCAAGCAGTCCCACAGGGCATTGAAGAAGGGGACAGTGATGACAGCTCTAAGACTAGATTCTCACTGTTGCAATGCTTGACAGGCATGTGCCTTCAATGTCCCCTACCTTTCCCCAAACATTGTGTCCCCCAACCTTTTGCACTAGTTACCATCCCTGTGTCTGTCTTGATTTTCCTGTTTTGTCTACACCTGCTTCCTCACCTACCCTACCTGATCCTGACATTCCTATGTCCCTTCCCCAGCATTCTTCTCTTTTGGAAGTGCAACAAAAAAGGGCCCTTGTCCCACAAAAAAGTGCCCCATACGTAGCTCTTTGCTTCATGTATGTGTCTTCTTGACATACTTGGTCCAATTGGATATACAACATCATTGCATTGCTATACACACCTGTTTGTGGTTCCAAATTCCTCTAATTTTCTTTCCATGTTCACATTACAGTGTAAAAGAAGTGGATAATTATTTCCTAATTCCCTCCTGTAGACTCGATTATTGCTTCCCCTTTGCTCATCCCCCTGATTGCTCTACATTTGACCACTTTCCCATCTACCCCATTTTCATACCTTTAATCTGGTCAAACAATAGAATCACACACCACACATATGGCTAGAAATGGCCCATAATAAAGCCTTCAGTTTTTCTCCTCTGCATTTAAATGGAGCTTATATAGGCCCTAGGGCCAATAGCCTAGTACCTACTCATGAACCCATGAACACCCCATTGCTGAGTGGCAGTGAATGTCTCTTCATGTTCTATGGCAAAACCTGGTGAGTTTTTGCCATTGCCCGCACTAGTCAGGCTATCTCCAAGCAATGCTGCTTAAACGTGCTACACTAAAGGACCACAGAGTTAAAAAAGTAAAGGCAGTATTTTGAAACATTTACCTTGCCAGTTCTTTATATGGTTGAATGTAACAACATGCAAATTCTTATATGGAGTGTTGACATAAATCACTTGACTGAACATTTGTTTGACAGTAGCTTCAAGGTTTCCATTCCAGATACCTCTCTCATCATTTCTTAGTGTGGTGTGATGTTATATATGTATGATTTATGTAATCTTCCACATTAACATTTGCCATAGTTATGATTTTTCAGGGAGATATATTGATTGCTACCCAAAAATGAGTATCTGAAGTGACATTATAAGTGCTCAGGTACTGTGGAATGTTTTAGAATTATCTGTAGGATTCTGTTTATTTATTTATTTTACATTTGCTAATTGGGTTAGTCCAACTGAGCTTGCAAACAAACCCATTTTCAGTTGAGGCCCAAAGGGAAAAGCCCCAGCAAACATAAGTAAAGATAAAGTGACAATATACAAATAGTAAATAACAATCAAAATACAAAATAATTGTAAAAAAGAAAAGGTCATTAACTATTTGCATTGCATTGATAGTAAGGAACCCATTTTCAGTAGAGACCCAAGGGAGGAAGAGCCCCAGCAAACATAAGCAAAGATAAACATGCAGGACAAAAACTATTAAAATAACAGTGCAAATATGAAATTAATTATAAAGACAAAAACAAAATAAAAACATTATGAACATTAGGGGTTGCACTGATAGCAGTGGTCTATAACAAAGTCTTTTCTCTTCTGTTGTGTTTATGTGTGACTTTTGATGAGATGGATGATAACAGGACAATAACCATAGTAAGATGCCAAACACCTGTTTTCATAGTGCATCTCTGAGAAACTCATTTGCATGAATGATAGCAAAAATGTTAGCGCATGCGAGGTTTCCATTTCATGAATACAACTTGAACTTGAGAATTAGTTCGGAATATATGTTATGTAAGAAATAGCTGACAGATGCTATGCTGTTCATACATAGTTTATAATGGAAATGTGTTATTACTTTTATGAACTTACAAAAACACAACAGAAGAGAAAAGACTTTGTTATTCACTGAAGAAATACTTACTCAAATTCACGTGTGCCCTGAAGCAATGCATTTGCAAATGATATCTCAGTAATAGGTCGAATGTCAAATACACTACAGAAATAAAGAGCACAACTGCACTGTTACATTTGCTGTGGGTGTATACTGACACTGGCTATTGGTCGTCACTGATCAAAACACCTTGATATTGTCAGAAAAATCCAGTACTGTGGACAGAGTTCATTAAAATATGAATACACATTTCTCAACACTTGCAGTACTGCTGTATCCAAAGATTGTGTGTGTGTGTCAGAAAGAGATTAATTGTGTTATCTAAACAACATACTGAGAACCAAGTACATGTATGTCTGCAACGTCTATTCATGACAGCTTATTTCACCTAGGTTATCAAGATGGCTATAAAAGTATTTTTGCACATTGGAATTACAAAAGCAAATCTGAAGTCCAGCCTTTGCACACAAGTCTCATAATAATATTTTACCTGCACCATTATGATGATGTTATCCTCTTCAAAGACAACTATGACAATGGTAATATCAGACTTCTATGATGGCACAAATGTTAAGTACTGTGTTCTACAGCTGGACTAACTAGTTAGGTAGGGGTTCAAATTGCACTACAGTCAACTTGTGTGCATGCCTGTGTGTCTTACTGTGTGCAAGTGTAGTCAGAATAGCATGAGTCTATGTCCTAATGTCCTCATTCAACTGCAACTGAGAACAAAATTTTATAGTAGTACATGACTACACAATAATTTCATACAGCCCTACCATCATCATCGTCTCACCATACACTGATGATGCTATGTGCCATAAAGTGTACTCTGACACTGTTAACATCAGACTTGTGCTACCATGCTATTGTCAAGTACTGTGCTCTGCAGCTTGTGTAAGTAGGTAGGTAGGGGTTCTACTCTCACTGTAGGCAACTTGTGAGAGTGTGTGTTCAATTAAATCTCATTTCAGAGAACATTTTTGAGCATCATGTGAGACACTCCTACCAGTATCTTCTCATCATACATATATACATTATGATGTCTTCTGCTGTAAAATGTTCTCTGGCAATATAAAAGTCAGACTTGTGCCATGGTGCTGGCATTAAATACTGTCTTCTTTAGCTTGTATAACTAGGTCAGTCTGGTTTCTAATCTCACTGCAACCAACATGTATGTGTGTGTGTGTGTGTGTGTGTGTGTGTGTGTGTGTGTGTGTGTGTGTGTGTGTGTGTGTGTGTGTGTGTGCGTGTATGTATGTATGTGTATGTATTTGTGTTCATTTAACTCTCATTCTGGAGAACATTTTACAACAGCATGAGAGACTCCTACCAAAAACAACTTCTCACCATATACTGATGATTTCATCTGCTATAAAGTGTACTCTGATAATATGAAAGTAAGATGTGTTTTGTGGTGCTAATGTTAAGTACAGTCTTCTCTAGCTTGTGTGACTAGGTAGGTAGGGGCTCTAAACTCACTGCAGTCAATGCGTGTGTGTGTGGGGTGTTTGACCGTCAGTCTGAAGACAATGTTAGAACAGCACGTGAGACCACAGCTATGTCAGTCACTTCTCCAAACATTGTCATCTTGACATACAGTGATGATGTGATCCCTGTAAAATGCACTTTGACAGCATTACACTCAGAAGTCTGGTTAGCATGAGCTTAACTACTGTATTCTCCAGTTTGTGTTGCTAAATAGTTAGAGGTTCTAATCTCACAGTAGACAACTTTTGTGCGTGTTCATTCAAATATGTGTGGAGACAATGTTACACTGACATTTGACTCCACATCTATGTCACACACTCCTCCCAACATCATCTACTCAGTTTTCAATGATGCTGTCATCCTCTATAAATTGCATTGTGACAATGTTAAAGTTAGACATCTGCAGTAGTGCTAGTGCTGCATTGTATGGAATCCAATTTGTATACCGACACAGGGTTAATGTTCAAATCTGACCTCAGTGTGTGTGTGTTTGTGGTATATTACAGTCTATTTATGATCTTTTGAGTCTCTTTTCATTTGACTGCCACTCAGGAGAACTTTTAACATAGCTCCATGAATCCAACATCCCCTTTTTCCCTCTATCCACATAACATCCTTTCTGCAGAGCACTGTAGGATGTCATCATCTCAAAGATGCATACACACATTGTGAACCCGGCTTTTCAATGTTCCTGCACAAGCCATCTGCACACCACTGGATGTGTGATTGGTAATTCTGTCATTGGGTGGTGCACATGTCACATATGGATAGAGGCAGTATGTAATGCAATCCAACACATACACACTTGTGCAGGTACCCCTACTATCTTCCATCATATAGATATTTATGATTTTGGTTTAAAGTCTATAATAATAGCTAGGATTTTTTGTGATGTTGGCCATTAGCCTAGTAATGTCCTATGGCCCTGTGTAGATTGCACGTGCCAATGTTAGTGTCATCCACATGTGCTATATTGAGGTGTGTATGTATGGTATCCCTACAGCAGTGTATTGCAGTGTGTGTGAATTGAGGTAATGTATTGATGGCCACTGTTGCCATTTGATTGCATATTTCTTCTATAACAGCTGTAGTTAGATGCCTCCTGAGGACTGTTGACATGGGATGATGCCATTGTTGTCTTATTAAGACATGTGTTGTTATAGTAGAGTATATTAACATTCTATGCATTTCTCATTCAACAATCACAGTGACACTTGCCAGCATGGCACACGTGAACCTACTGCCATTAAATGCTATGTGTAATACAGCAATATTACATCATACTAATTACATGGGTACATGCACCTTGTTTCATCCACATATCATAATGCTGTTATATACAGAAATATATAACCACTTCAGATTTACTTGTAACTTTGGTGAATTCATTATATGCAGAATTGTGTTGCTGTTCTCAAGGATTATTCAGATGCTGCCCAGCAGTGTTGTGTGACTGTCATATGTGCCATTAACTGTTCTGCATGAACCACACCCACCTCATATGTAATGTGCCCATATATGGTATCATAGGCCTCACACACACTTTCTGATGGTAAACATTTAGGCATACGATGTGCAAATTATGTAATAATGTGAAACAGAAAGCAGTGATTTGTGCTGGAATAGATACCTTTTGGAGCCAGAATTAGATACATTTGAATTCTAATTTCAGGTTAACAGAACAGCATGGATAGATTTCAAATTGCTTTAGCTATTAACTGTGATAAATAGATGTCAAGACTTAACTCAAGAAAGACTAGATTTGGAAATATGTTTGGATACTTGGGGGTTTAGAATTTAAAAATCAGAAATGTTGGTGTCATGCTAAAACTAGCAAAATGATAATAAAGTACAGTAAATAATATCTAGAGATGTTATATTGGAATTAAAGAATTTTGGAATGGTTTCCAGATACCAGGTTCTGTCCACTGATAAAATTATTTTACAAGTATTTGTAACTTTACTTCAGAGGTACAAGAGAGTGATATTCTAAGCTGGTTAATGGACACTCCTAAGAAATGGGGCTTCTGCTATGGGGGTGCATAATAGTAAAGCTGTACAACTAGTCATATGCAGTGTGAGGAAAAACAAAAACCACCAGGAATGGACCAATGTTCAACACAACAGTAGAACTTACAAGTAGTTTTCTGATATTTTCCTCCCATTTTAAGCCAGATGTTACAACTGGCCCATATTCTTAGATGAAAGTTAGTTATGTCAGTGTGTGAGACCCTAATATAATTCCTGAGAAAGATATGCAGAGGGGTGATATGATGGTTCATTGTCAGTTACAGAACTTGCTGCTCTTCCCTTAATATGGATTTTTCCCCAAAAGACATATAATGAGCACTAATAAATTATTGCAGTTTACATGTTTTTCCAAAAGAAATTGCCCATATTTAAGGGGAACTAATAGTATTTCTTGTGATGCTTACTGAACAGGAATATATGACAAAAGTCTTACGGTATTATGTTTTTCTAGATGGTTACATAAATATTATTGAGAATATGTAAACTGAAATACAAACAAAAATCAGGGTGAATAACTTTATCTGACATATTCAGTTTAACATATGGAGTCAGACAAAGGTGTCCATTGACACCAACACTTTTGTGTTGACAATGGATCCTTTGCTTGAGCACTTTTATACTACATTGATCAGAGTAAAAATAGGTACTGTAAAGCTGTCAGATTCTGATGATTTGGATAATCTTTTATTGGTTTCTGTAAACATCACAAAAGAATACGGGTCTGAAATTTTGAAGGAGCTGTCTCAGATTATAGGATATAGTATCAGTCTTTCAAAGTAACAAAAAAATAGTGCTTGACCAGGAGATGAGTAGAATTAATGTAGTTTCCATTTCTGTGGTTCATGAATTAAAATACTTAAGATTCACTTACAGATTTCTTGTTTATTTATTTATTTATTTATTTATTTATTTATATTAGTTTACAAAGGTAGAGCATTGTTCTCCATGAACATTTTAAGTGACTTGCTCAGAGTCAGACAGTTAGGCAATGGAGGCTAAGGGATTCAAACCTTGTACTATTGGACCACAGGACACTGCTTGATAATAACTCCTTAATCCTCTTTGCCTACTGCTAACTAATTTAAAGACCAAAACAAATTATCAACAAGCCATAGGTCCCCCTCTCTATGACCAAGGAAGCCCATAAAACATATTTAAACTTACTGGAAACACTGACTATCCAACCTAATAACTTATTCATGGGCTACTTTAATTACCCTACTGTTAACTAGGAATTCTATATATGACAACAATTGTGCAGACACAGCAATTCCTGGATTTTGTAAACACAACTCCTTGGGCCAGATTGTCCCTATGCTGACCAGGGACTCCAACATACTGGATCTCATTCTCATTAATATGGGAAAGAGCTGCACACCCCCTAATATAATGCCCTCTCTGATAAGGTCTGACCACAGAATGGTCTCCTTTAAAGTGAAAATAAAACCCAGAAACCCAGCTAACCTTAGAATGCTCAGGAACTACTCTAAAGCTAACTTACTATTATTAAGTGATAACCTGGCAAAATTTCAAGCCCTCATAAACCCTGAGAACTGCATAGAGGCAGCTGTAACAACCAGAAATAAGTACAGAACTAAATCAAAAATCAAGCCACCCTGGTGGAATCACATTATCAATGGGCTGTATAACATAAGGAAGAAAATCATGGCTAAAATTAGAAGATATGGCACCCAGCAGGACACAAGCACTCTCACCAAACTAAACAAACAGCTCAGGGGACAGGTAAACTCTACCAATGTCTATTCTAAGCTATGGACGACCACAAGGAATTTTTTCACTATGTCTGATAGCAAACCTACTGGCAAACAAATTCAGCTCCACCCTCAACCTGTCTTCAGGAAATGGTCAAATATAACTCCACCTCGTGTTATTAGGGATCAGGTCCTCAATATTCTATCTAAGGCCAAGAACACTGCATCAAAGGGCCCATACAGTATCCAAAAATGCCTTCTAAATTACAAGAAACATGACTTATCAGGCAGTTTGGAATTGCTATGCAGCCATAGTCTCCAAACAGGCTTCGAGCTTCAAAATGGAGAACAGCAACATTCAGTGTATAGAAAGGTAAGTCATCCACAGCCGCGGAAAACTACAGATACGTACATCTTAACTAGTCTCATATGCAAAGCCATTGAAAGAATTAGCATGGAAATTATCATTAATGACAGGAAAATTCCAGACAGTGCACCTAACCAACTTGTTTTTATTAAGGGCAGATCATGCCTAGTCAACCTGGTGGACTTCTTTGAGAAGGTCACCAAAGCAATTGATAACAGTAAAATGATTCACACTGTCTACCTTCACATGGCCAAAACATTTGACACTATACCCCACTCAGGCATTGTTGATACCCAGAAGAGGTTAAGTATAAACTCTTATGTCATCCAGTGGATAGCTGCCTGTCACTCAGGCCAAATCCAAAAGTTAGAAATAGGGATTCCTCCTTTACAAAGAGGTCAGTCACAAGCAGAATCCCTCAAAAATCCATCTTGGAACTGCTTCTTTTTGGCATTTACTTCTCTAAAGTCAAGGGCATCTAATTGATCAAATTTGCAGATGATTGCAAATTAGGAGCAGTTGTCGAATCCCCCACTACACTAATGTTCTTCAGGAAGGGTTGACATGGACAAATAATGTCAGAGCAATGAATTAAAAATATATGCCAAGCAATGCATAATAGTGTGCTAAAGAAACTCATCCACACCTGGTAACTCTCATATTGACAGCACACCCCTATGAATCAACCCAGGAGTCAGGGACTTGGGAGCACATGTAGTCTTTGACCATCACATGTCCACAGTAGTTAGGAAATTATTCTATGTTGTGCAACTTATAAACAAAGGTATGGCACCTGGGTCCAAGAAGATCCTTGTCCCACTGTGTTCAGTATTCATCAAAACCCTCATTACACTCTCATTCTTTTTCTTTTTTTTTTTTCATACAATAATTCTATTTATTTATTGCATTCTAAAATTAATATATTCTCTTTTGAGTGCAATTTCAATCACTTCCTTATTTGCAATATCAGCCAGTCTCACCTCTGTGTATAGTGCACTTTTCATGTATCAATCATCTAGTAGTCAGTGTTGTCCAGTGTAATAAATACTGTACAAGCATGTGCATCAGCTACCTAGATATTTACTTTTGTACTATAGTTTATTATTTAATACCTGTCATGTTGGTCTTTTGTGTTTGTTTTCACCTGTAAAAGAGCTGACACTCAATTTTGTTTAGGTAGCACTTGTGTTTCCTAATGACAATAATGTTTCTTTGAATCTTTGAAACCTATCACTGAGTACAGTCCCCCTTTTTTATGTACCTAAGGAGGCACATCAAAAAATTAGAACATCCAAAGAAGTTCCTGGCTAATAGAATACAGGGCATAAGTAACATGGTCTATGCAGGCCACCTCAAAGCCCTATCCCTATATTCTGTCTCCTACATGCTGTTAAGGGGAGATCTATGCCTGGCAGACAAGGCATTGTTAGACCATGTGATGGACCTCTTACATGTCCCCAAAACAAACAGCACCAGAATTACCCTTTCTAAAGACTTAAACTTACCTGTGATATAAAAAAAGATTTGCTGGAGAGACAGGTATGTATCCCAGAGACTATCCCTTCTCTAAAATAGACTCCCCATCCATGTAAATCAGAGTTCCTCCCTAACTCAATTCAAGTGTAACTTGGGCAGTTGGATGGGGAACTTGAACTTCATCCCTAGTTTGGCACCTATGTCTTTAATGGACACATGCAGCCGGTAAATGGTCCCTGCTTATAAATGTGTCATCTCCTAAGCCAGTGCTTAGACTTATAGTTTCATAGTTTCATCGTTTAGTACTAGGCTATCTGCCCTAGGGCATTTATAAGCCTAGCCACGCCACCCCATGTAATGGTACAAAAGTGTACAGAATAGATTTAGAATACTGTGCCTCTGTCTAGTATTGACACAGTGAAGACCCTTTACATAATAGAATTAGTTTACTGTGCCTCTGTCTAGTAGTGACACAGAGATGACCCCCGGGGTAAACCTACGATCTCCCATCCACTCGTCAAGATTTCTCTTGAAGAGAGTCAGTGAGGGGCTCTGCCTAACATGAAATGGGATTCTGTTCCAGAGTATGGGAAGCCTCTGAGTTATGAATCTGTCCCTCCAGCATGTCCTATTCATATTTGTGCTGAGGTTTAAATCTTTAGCTCTCGTGGTTCTGATGGATATGGATTTTTTGAGGTGGAGCATGTCCATCAATTCCTGATTGGACATGGCCTTGTACATCAGGCACAGATCACCTCTGAGTAGGCGGTATGCTACTGAATAGAGCTGGAGTTTCTTTAGTCTGGCAGCATATGACATATGTTGGAGACCCTTGATCCTCTTGGTGAGGTACTTTTGGGGTCTCTCCAGCTGTTGCAAGTGCTGGGTGAGGTACATACCAAATGGGGCATTGTACTCAATCATGGGCCTGATAAGGGAGGAGTACAGGGGTACAATGACCTCCTTTGATCTGGATGTGAATCCCTTCATGATAAGGTGGGCAAGGTAGAAAGTCTTTCTAACCACTTTGGCAATGTGGGTGTCAAATGAGAGGTCACTATCGACTTGGGTCCCCAGGTCTCCGATTACTTTTTCCATACTCAGTGGGTTACTGTCTATGTGATAATTTGTGGGTACTTTGTTTTTCCCAAAGGGGATGACTGTACATTTTTTGGCATTTAGTTTAAGGGCATGACTCCGGCACCAGTTGTCCATTTCAGTGAGGCCTTCCTGTAGGATGTATGTGTCAGCTGGTGTATCGACTATGGAACCTAGTTTGCAGTCATCTGCGTACTTTGTCAGCCACAACCCTCCCATGTTTGCTTTCACATCTGAGAAATAAATGCCGAACAAGAGGGGTCCCAGGACAGAGCCCTGTGGGACAGCACTTGTGACTGGCTTTGAGTCTGACATGGCTCCAGCAATTTTGACTTTATGGGTTCTATCCTTTAGCCAGTTTGCAACCCATCTTGTGACATATGGATTTACATTTAAGCTGTTGAGCTTATCTATGATGCCTGAGTGGGGTATTGTGTCGAAAGCTTTAGCCAAGTCCAGGTAGGCTGTATGGACTGCTTTGCCCTCGTCAATGGCTCTAGTGACTGTTTCGAAAAAGTCAACCAGGTTCAAAAGGCAGGATCTGCCTTTTACAAAGCCGAACTGGGGGGGATCAAGTGTCTGTAGGTCCCCAATGTTTCTGTTTATGAGTTCCATAATGATTCTTTCCATAGCTTTGCAGACCAGGCTGGTTAAGCTTATGGGGCGGTAGTTACCTGGGTCTGTAGAGGTGCCTCCTTTGTGGAGTGGGACCACTGTTGCTGTACACCGGTGTTCAGGTACATATCCTGTAGTAAGGCTAAGGTTAAATAGCATTTTTATGTGCGGGTTTAGCTCCTCTTGGAGTTCACGTAGCACGCAACCCAGGATATCATCAGGTCTCATTGATGCTGTGTTTTTAGCTTTGCTGAGGACAGTTCTCACCTGGACATCTGAGATTCTGAGATGACAGGGAGGTTACATTCAGCTGGGATAAGTATCTCCTCTTTTGGGGGTGAGGGAGGGGAGAAATTTGCACTGAACCTGTCTGCCAGAATGTTTGCAATATCTGTGGGTTCAGTGTATTTTTTGTCATTGTGAACTAACTCTGAGCATATCTGAGGGTTTCCGCCCAGGTTTCTAACATAGCAGAAGAAGGCCTTGTGGTTATCTTTAGTGTCCATTGCGATTTTTCTCTCAAATTTGGCCTTGGATGTTTTTATGAGAGAACGTAGCTTTCTACTAGTGCTGATCAGAGATGCCTTCTCTTTATGGGATTTTGCTCTGACGTGCAGTAGCTTCCTTCTTTTGTTATACAATTTGTTTATGGCTGGGGTCCACCAGACAGGATGCCTGCCCTTGGTGGAGAGGGTCTTGGTTTTATTTGGGATTGCATGAGCCATGCATTCTTGGAGATGTCCATAGAAAGCATTTGTGAAGGATTCAGCATTGTGGGATGTGGTTTCCACTGGCCCAGTGGGCTTAAAGGATACCATCTCAGTCTTAAGAAGTGTAAAGTTGGCTTTTGAGAAGTTTTTCACTGTAGTCTTTTGTGTTGGGGGTGGAGGTGGGATATGTATATCCAGGGTGATTAGTTTGTGGTCAGATCTCACTAGTGAGGGGTATACTTCTGGTGTGGAGCACTTTGTCCCCATGTTTGTGATGATCAGGTCTAGTATATTATCTCCCCTTGTGGGAGAGGTGATTAGCTGTTCCATTGCATTTGAATTTATGAATTCCAGGAACCTTTGGGCTAGGGTGTTAGGGCTAGAATAATGCACCCAGTCTATGTTAGGGTAGTTGAAGTCTCCCAATATGATGGTGTTTGGTGAGACATTCATATCCTCCAATGTCTTCAGGAAGGCTGAATGGGGTTCCTGAGATTGGGAGGGTGGTCTGTAACATGCTACCAGTTGTATAGCAGTTTTGCCTATGGTTAGTTGCACCTGGATGGTCTCTGATGCTTCATGTTTTGCCACTAACCTGGAGGTGTGGGTGTCCTTGATGAAAATGGACACTCACCCTCTCTTTTTGGTTTGGCCCGAGTTTTGGGGCCGAAAAGCATGGTACGAGGTATAGCCTGGTAGCGCTGGGGTGCTCTCAGGAGCCTTGAACCAGGTTTCATTGACTGCACAGACATCAATGTTCTCCATACTGAGGAGTGCTTCGAGAGCCTGCATCTTGAGATTTAGACTTCTGGCATTGAGCAGCATTGCCCTTAATTTTTTTCCATTTTTGTTTTCTAAGGAGGTGGGTTTGTCTTTTGAGCCTTGCCTAAAAAAGGCACTATGGGGGTGGCAAGAGCCTTAGCCAATATCTGGAAGCCCAGTGGTGACAGATGCAAGCCGTCCCTTGCAAAGCAGTGTGGCTTGTCCAGCATGTCATCCCAAGCAGACAGACATTGGATCCCCCTAGAATGACACCAGTAATTAAGCCAATTATTAAAGCTGATCATCTTGTCTTTGTATTGTGGCATCATTCTTGGTGAAAGCAAGATGCTGCTCAGGGTCAGGGTCATACCAGCCTGGGCTACATAATCAAAGAGCTCCTCTATATCTCTTTTCATGTAGTCCAGGGAGGTACGTCTCAGGTCATTCACGCCAGCATGGACAATGATGGCGTTATATTTGTACTTGCTTTGGAGTGACCTGAGTGCGTGTGTTATGTGGTGGATCCTAGCTCCCGATGGGCAGCTCACTGTTACCCTGTCCTTGTTCAGCCTGGTAAGCGGAACGTCAGTGTGTCTGACTATAGAGTCACCTATTACTAGTGTATCAGTCATAGTGTTTGGCCTTAAGGGCTGTGATTGTTTGACACACTGATTTATTGAAGTATGTGTTGCATGTGTTGTGTTTTGAGGTGGTGGATTTTTGGGTGTCTGCTTTGGGAGCCTCTGTTGTTTTGGTAAGTTTTTTGTTAGAGCCTCCGAGTATGTCTTTGTGTTATTATGTGTTTGGTTTGCAGTTGTGGTAGGTCTATGTGGGACTGGGTTTGCTGTGTGTGTGGTTACCTTCTCCTCCTGTCTGGTCTTGCCAGTCCTGAGTTGAGAGAGTTCAGCCTCCAGTTTGGCTATATAGTTGCATCTCTCACATGTATTTGTGTTTGTTGGGAGGAGGAGAGGGTTGTCTTTGTACATGAGACAATTGTAGCATTGTCTCAAGATTCCCAGATTAACCAGATGAACCAGAGAGGATGCTAGTGATCTACCACTCGACATGCTAGAATATTATAAGGGAGTGCTGTGCCTTTAAGGGAAGTGGGTACTCACAGGGGTGGTAGGTGGATGTAGTGCTTTCTTTTGTTTGAGAGTGCTTACTCAGAAGAGAGGTTTTGAGAACAAGTGCTAGGCTTATAATAAAGCGAGTAGACTGATTATTATAAGAGTAGAGCTTTCTTAAGGGAAAATTTGAAGAGCAGACTTGGCAGAGCCAGAAAAAGTTTAACCTTGTTTAACCAGCGCTGTGCTATGTGCACAATCGCGCAAAGCAGCGCAAACTCAGATTTTAAACAGGGAACTTCAAACGAGCTAGAAATGGTCCAAAACAACCAATTACTACAATGGTACCAGAACTTGTCAGAGATTTGGAATGTATAGATGAGCTTAAAAAGGCCCTACTGGTTGCTAGCCTAGCACACAAGTATGAACATAGGAATCACTTGCATCTAGGGAATAGGTTCATAGGTTCATAGGTTCATACTAGGCTATCTGCCCTGGGGCATTTATAAGCCTAGCCCAATGGGGTTGGGAGGGTGACCTAATGGTTAAGGTGTTTGCCTTACAAACACAAGGTGCATGGTTCAATTCTCACAAGGAATAATTGGCTAAGCTTACAATGGCTTGCAAGGGCAGTTAGCCTAGTACTAACCTATGAACCTATGAACCTTACGCCACCCCTTGATTTGAGTATAATGTGCCTTTTTTAAAGTTTAGTTTACTGTGCCTCTGTCTAATAGTGACATGAAAGTAATCCCCGGGACAAACCTACGATCCCCCATCCACTCATTAAGATTCTTCTTGAAGAGAGTCAGTGAGGTGCTCTGCCGAACATGAATTGGAATTCTATTCCAGAGCGAAGGGAGCCTCTTGGTTATGAATCTGTCCCTCCAGCATATTCTATTTATTTCTGTGCTGAGGTTCAAGTCCCTCGAGAGCGTGGCTCTAAGAGATTTAGATTTACTGAGGTGGAGCATGTCCATTAATTCTGGGTTGGACATAGCTTTATATGTCAGGCATAGATTGCCTCAAAGTAGGCAGTATGCAACTGAGTAGAGCTGGAGTTTTTTTAACCGAGCAGCATATGGCATCTGTTTGAGTCCTTTGATCCTCCTGGTGAGGTACTTTTGTGGTCTTTCTATTTGCTGCAGGTGTTGGGTAAGGTACATCCCAAAGGGGACATTGTATTCTATGATGGGCCTGATGAGGGATGAATAAAGAGGCAAGATTACCTCTCTTGATCTGGATGTGAATCCTTTCATGATGAGGTGGGCTATGTAGAAGGTCTTTCTAACCACTTTGGCAATGTGGTTGTCAAAGGAAAGATTGCTATCAACTTGAGTCCCCAGATCCCTAATTACTTTCTCTGTACTTAATGGGTTACCACCTATGTAGTAATTTGTGGGCACATTGGTTTTGCCAAAGGGTATGACTATACACTTTTTGGCATTTAGCTTTAGACCATGGCTCTGGCACCAGTTATCCGTCTCTGCGAGACCTTTTTGAAGGATGTTTGTGTCAGCTGGAGCGTCGATTATGGTGCCCAGTTTGCAGTCATCTGCAAACTTGGTGAGCCATAGTCCTCCCATGTTGGCCTGTACCTCAGAAAAGTAAATACCGAACAAGAGAGGTCCCAGGACAGAACCTTGTGGGACGCCACTTGTGACCGGTTTTGAGTCTGACATGGCTCCAGCAACTCTGACTCTGTGGGTTCTGTCTTTGAGCCAGTTTGCGACTCATCTTGTGACATAGGGGTTTATATTTAGGCTGGATAGCTTATCTATGATGCCCGAGTGGAGTATTGTGTCAAATGCCTTTGCGAGGTCCAGATAGGCTGTGTGGACTACCTTCCCTTCATCTATGGCCTTGGTGACTGTTTTGAAGAAGTTGACCAGGTTCAAAAGGCAGGATCTGCCCTTGACGAAGCCAAATTGGGTAGGATCTAGTGTCTGTAGGTCCCCAATGTCTTTGTTTATGAGTTCCATGATGATCCTCTCCATAGCCTTGCATACTAGGCTAGTCAGGCTTATGGGGTGATAGTTTCCAGGGTCCGCAGAGGTGCCACCTTTGTGGAGTGGGACCACTGTTGCTGTACGCCATTCTTTGGGCACATATCCTGTAGTGAGGCTGAGATTGTACAGCAGTTTTACTTGAGGGATTAGTTCTTCTTTGAGGTCATGTAGGAAGCAACCCGGGGCACCATCTGGTCCCATGGAAGCAGTGCTTTTTGCTTTGGAGAGGGCGGCCTTCACCTGAGCATCAGAGATGTTTGGGAGGCTGCACTCTGCTGGGATAGATACTTGCTCTTTTGGGGGGGGGAGAAGTTTGCACTGAACCTGTCTGCCAGGATATTGGCGATGTCTGTGGGTTCACTGTATTTTTTGTCATTTAGAATCAACTCAGAACAAGTCTGGGAGTTGCATCCCAGGTTCCTAACATAACTGAAAAAAGCCTTATGATTGTCTTTAGTGTCCTGTGCAATTTTTCTCTCTAAGTTGGCCTTGGAGGATTTTATGAGGGATCGTAATTTTTTGCTAGTACTGATCAGAGATGCCTTCCCTTTTAGGGATTTTGCTCTATCATGTCGTAGCTTCCTCCTTCTGTTGTACAGTTTATTTATGGCTGGGGTCCACCAGACTGGACGTCTGCCTTTGGATGATTGGGTTTTGATTTTGTTTGGGATAGCATGATCCATGCATTCCTGGAGATGTCCATAGAATGCGTTTATATAGGATTCTGCAGTTTGGGCCGTAGTTTCCACTGGCCCTGAGGCCTTGAAGGATTCCACTTCAGTTTTGAGAAGTGTGAAGTTCGCTTTTGAGAAGTTTTTCACTGTGGTTTTTCTGGACTGGGGGTGGGGTCGCAATGTGGATATCCAGTGAAATTAATTTATGGTCTGATCTTACCAATGAGGGATATACTTCTGGTATGGAGCATAGAGTCCCCATTTTGGTAATGATCAGGTCTAGTATGTTTTCCCCCTTGTGGGAGTGGTGACTAGTTGTTCCATAGCATTTGAGTTTATAAATTCCAGGAACCTTTGGGCTAAGGTGTTGGGGCTTGAGTAATGCTCCCAGTCTATGTTTGGGTAGTTGAAGTCGCCCAATATAATGGTGTTCGGAGAGATCTTAGTGTTCTCCAATATTTTCAGGAAAGCCAAGTGGGATTCCTGATTTTGAGAGGGTGGTCTGTAGGATGCTAAAAACTGAAAAGCTGTCTTGCCCACTGTCAGTTGCACATGGATGGTCTCCGATACTTCGTGCACTGCCACTAACCTGGAGGTATGGATAGCCTTGATAAATATGGAAACTCCCCCTCCTTTTGTGGTTTGGTCCGGGTTTTGGGGCCGAAAAGCATGATATGAGGTATAACCTGGTAGTGCTGGGGTGCTCTCTGGAGCCTTGAACCAGGTTTCTGTCACTGCACAGATATCAATGTTCTCCATACTGAGGAGAGCTTCAAGTGCATGCATCTTGAGGTTAAGATTTCTGGTGTTTAGCAGCATTACCCTTAGTTTCTTGTTCCTTGTGCTGTCTATGGAGGTGGGTTTGACTTTTGAGCCTTGCCTAAAAAGGCACTATGGGGTGGCAAGAGCCTTTGCCAATATCCAAAGCCCAGGGTGACAGGTGCAAGCCGTCCCTAGCGAAACAACGTGGCTTGTCGAGCATGTCATCCCAGGCTGACAGACACTGGATCCCCTTTGAATGACACCAAAATTTTAGCCAATTGTTAAAATCGATCATTTTGTCTTTATACTGTGGCATCATTCTAGGTGAGGGTAAGATGCTGCTCAAGGTCAGGGTCATACCGGCCTGGGCTACATGATCAGAGAGCTCCTCTATGTCTCTTTTCATGTAGTCAAGGGAGGTACGTCTCAGGTCATTCACGCCAGCATGTACAATGACTGTGTCATATTTGTATTTGCTTTGGAGTGACCTGAGTGCTTGCGTTATGTGGCGGATCTTAGCGCCAGACAGCTCACTGTGACCTTCTCTTTATTCAGCCTGGTGAGCGGGATGTCAGTGTGTCTGACAATAGAGTCACCTATTACAAGGGTATCAGGTGTGTTATTCAGCCTTAAGGGCTGTGACTGCTTAGCACACTGACTTTGTGTGCTATGTGTTGTACATGTTTTGTTTTGGGAAAGCGTTTGCTTGGTGGTCTGCTTTGGAGGTCTCTGTTGCTTAGGTAGATTTTTATTTAGAGCCTCCGAGTATGTTTTTGTGTTTTTATGTGTTTGGTTTGCTGTTCTGGTGGGACTATGTGATACTGAAATTGTGTTGTGTGAGGTTACCTTCTTCTCCTGACTGGTTACACCAGTTTTGAGATGAGAGAGCTCAGCCTCCAGTTTGGCTATATGGTTGCATCTCTCACATATATTTGAACCTGTTTGGAGGAGGAGAGGGTTGTCCGTGTATATGAGATAGTTGTAACATTGCCTCAAAATTCCCAGATTCACCAGCTGGACTGGAGAGGAAACCATTGACTGACCTTTGGACATGCTAGAGTAATATAGGGAGCTGAATTAAAATGGACCAATAGGGGACAAGGTAATCGTAGAGAGTATAAGAGTAAGTAGTGCTTATGGTTTATTAGTGCTAACTTGTAAGATTACTTATTTGGACCAGTGAGGGGCCGTAGAATGAGAATATGGTGTTTAATTTGAGAGATAGAGCAGTTCTAAGGGAAAAAGTGAAGAGCAGACTTTGTGGAGCCAGGAATAGTTTAAACCCAATTAGGCGGCACTGCCCGATGTTGCGCTATGCGCAAAAATGCACAAAACTGCGCAAAAGAGGGTTTTAAGAGAGGGAGATCAAGGAGTTTGGAATTGACCCAAAGTGGCCAATAAAACTACAGTTTCAAGGCAGTAACCACTCCCACAGGGGCAGGCAGGCTGCTCAATGTTTATCACTGCCACTGATGAACACAGAGACTTCCCTTTAGCCCAAGCAAACAATGGCCTCCAAGAAACTTACAAACAGTTCAGAACAGCAAATCTGTAACTGAACTTTTTTTTTTAGATAAGGAAAGGGAAGATAAGCAAAATTTCAACAGTTTAGTTTTAGAATATTTCTCTCTTTTCTGAAGTGAAAATGTGTTAACAATTTTTCTTTTTCCATCATGAAATATTTGTTTTATAAATGTGATATCCATTGTATCAGTATGCTAGGTCAAGGCAATATAGAGACCTTTTAGAGTCCCTTTGGAGAGGGGGTTATGCGCAAGCACCATGAAAAGAGCAGATGCAACTTATAGATTGAGGAAGGATTGTAATGCCACATTCAGAAAACTATGTGATAGTTAATCTGTTTCTGTTGCTGGGTAAGTGGCAGTATGGTTCTGTAGTAACCAAATTATTCATAGTGGTCGCAAATAGTACCAGTTTATCTTATGATTCTGATGTGCATTTTTGGGCAGGCAAAATGATAAACTTGTGGAAATACTTTTGAGTTTTAGGACAAAACTGCGAATAATCTTTATTTTCCACTTTTCTAAATTGATGGCTTAATCCGAGAGACTATGCACCCAGCTCAGGTAAGTATCCATTGGGAGCAGTTAATAGATCAGTTAGCGATAGAGTTGTTTAAACAGTGTGGGAATTAACTGGATAAGACACATTTTCAAGTAAAAATGAAAAGGCTTAAAATTAGTGTAAACCAGATGAAATATGGACGAAGAAGAAAAAATGCAAAAAAAAGCGTAATCTAAATGACAGTGCAGTAGTATGCTAATTGAAGGAAATGTAAAAGGGAGCATAATCTAAATGAGAGTGCAGTGGTATGGTAATTAAAGGAAATGTAAAAGGTAGCATAATCTAAATGACAGTGCAGTGGTATGCTAATTAAAGGAAATGTAAAAATGAGCATAATCTAAATGATAGTGCAGTGGTACACTAATTAAAGGAAATGTAAAAAGGAGCATAATCTAAATGACAGTGCAGTGGTATGCTAAGTAAAGGAAATGTAAAAATGAGCATAATCTAAATGATAGCGCAGTGGTATGCTAATTAAAGGAAACGTAAAAGGGAGCATAATCTAAATGACAGTACAGTGGTATGCTAATTAAAGGAACTGTAAAAAGGAGCATAATCTAAATGATAGGGCAGTGGTATGCTAATTAAAGGAAATGTAAAAAGGAGCATAATCTAAATGATAGTGCAGTGGTACGCTAATTAAAGGAAATGTAAAAAGGAGCATAATCTAAATGATAGCGCAGTGGTATGCTAATTAAAGGAAATGTAAAAAGGAGCATAATCTAAATGACAGTACAGTGGTATGCTAAATAAATGAAATGTAAAAGGGAGCATAATCTAAATGACAGTGCAGTGGTATGCTAATTAAAGGAAATGTAAAAGGGAGCATAATCTAAATGACATTGTAGTGGTACGCTAATTAAAGGAAATGTAAAAGAGAACATAATCTAAATGACAGTGCAGTGGTATGCTAATTAAAAGAAATGTAAAAAGGAGCATAATCTAAATGACAGTGTAGTGGTACGCTAATTAAAGGAAATGTAAAAGGGAGCATAATCTAAATGACAGTGCAGTGGTACGCCAATTAAAGGAAATGTAAAAAGGAGCATAATCTAAATGACAGTGCAGTGGTATGCTAATTAAAGGAAATGTAAAAAGGAGTGGTATGCTAATTAAAAGAAATGTAAAAGGGAGCATAATCTAAATGACAGTGCAGTGGTACGCTAATTAAAGGAAATGTAAAAAGGAGCATAATCCAAATGACAGTGCAGTGGTATGCTAATTAAAGGAAATGTAAAAAGGAGCATAATATAAATGACAGTGTAGTGGTACGCTAATTAAAGGAAATGTAAAAGGGAGCATAATCTACATGACAGTGCAGTGGTATGCTAATTAAAGGAAATGTAAAAAGGAGCATAATGTAAATGACATTGCAGTGGTATGCTAATTAAAGGAAATGTAAAAAGGAGCATAATCTAAATGACAGTGCAGTGGTATGCTAATTAAAGGAAATGTAGAAAGGAGCATAATCTAAATGACAGTGCAGTGGTATGCTAATTAAAGCAAATGTAAAAAGGAGTATAATCTAAATGGCAGTGCAGAGCTATGCTAATTAAAGCAAATGTAAAAGGTAGCATAATCTAAATGACAGTGCAGTGGTACACTAATTAAAGGAAATGTAAAAGGGAGCATAATCTAAATGACAGTGCAGTGGTGCGCTAATTAAAGGAAATGTAAAAAGGAGCATAATCTAAATGACAGTGCAGTAGTACGCTAATAAAAGGAAATGTAAAAGGGAGCATAATCTAAATTACAGTGCAGTGGTATGCTAATTAAAGCAAATCTAAAAGGGAGCATAATCTAAGTGACAGTGCAGTGATATGTTAATTAAAGGAAATGTAAAAAGGAGCATAATCTAAATGACAGTGCAGTGGTATGCTAATTAAAGGAAATGTAAAAGGGAGCATAATTTAAATTACAGTACAGTGATATGCTAATTAAAGGAAATGTAAAAAGGAGCATAATCTAAATGACAGTGCAATGGTATGCTAATTAAACGAAATGTAAAAGGGACAGTAAAAAACAAAGCAGGAGGTAGCAGCCACAGCTATGTAGAATAACAGCTTTATTAGTAAAAGAGGTGAGCGCTTTCATGGCACCAGCTGATGAAGTGGCTGGTACCATGAAAGTGCTCACTTCTTTTACTAATAAAGATGTTATTCTACATAGCTGTGGCTGCTACCTCCTGCTTTGTTTTGTACTATTCATTTCATTGTTTTTGGAGGTAACTCTTGCCAGCACTGTTTGGTTTTTACTGCGAATGTAAAAGGGAGCATAATCTAAATGATAGCGCAGTGGTACAGTAATTAAAGGAAATGTAAAAAGGAGCATAGTTTAAATGACAGCGCAGTGCTACGCTAATTAAAGGAAATGTAAAAGGAAGCATAATTTAAATTGTTAGATATGAATATAAGGCTGAAATTAATTCTGTTGTAAATATGCTGAAAGATAAAGCATAGAATAAAGAGTTTGCTTGAATATATATATATATATATATATATATATATATATATATATAGCATTTAGCAATGTAAAATGTGCATTCATACTGTATGTATAACAGACAGGCTTCTCTTCACTGCATCAGAAAAGCCTAACAGAGCAATATTGGATATTATTTTCTCATGTTTGCAAAACAAATATCTACATCCTTTTTTATAAATTCAGCAATACGTGATGTTTTTTCAATAGGAACAGCTTGTACAGATGTTTCCTTTCAGATTTCTGTTAATGGCATCCTCACATCAGCAAAAGTGCTTACAAGTAAATCACAAAAGAACAATAGAAAAGTCTAAAAACAGACATTATGTGACTTCCCACAGAAGGCCAAAAAAGATACTAAGAGGAAATAACAATCTATGTGCGTGACTAGCACTCTATATAACTATTATAGTAGTTCAGTTATGTGAGAAAGGGACAGAGAGAGGTATTTTGTAAAAGTCACCATTCATATCTGTAATGAAGGAAAGTTTTGTAAATATATGCTACAAACTAACAGAGTATGTGTAATTTGTTATAAAATAAGTTATTTGTAACTGTGCTTATAGCTGCAAAATCTATTTCTTTATCAGTGTTCAATTTGAAAGGCTTGGTGCTTTAAACAGACTACAGATGGAGTCATGCAAAGCTCTGTGTCTCTGATTCAGCAGTAAATTGATTGTATGTCTTAAGAAGACTTTGGATCCTGCACAGCATAGGAGTAGAGAGTACAAATTAAAATAAATTTTTCAATGGTGACCCCTGACATCGCTCCTAGCCTGTATCCAAAAACAGGGGGACTGAGTGGGTAATGCCTTGTAAAAGGTCACTCCTGTAAAAGTACAGTAACTAACGTTTATGTGAAGTACTTCAGATTTCTACAGTTTTCTACAGTTTGCAGCAATAATACAGTTTAATAGACGTCTAAATCCAGAGAGACTGCATTGCAGGAAGGTGAGCAGTTCCATAAATTCTCCAAGAAAGGTACAAGACAAAGTTGTAAGACTGAAACTGCCAGTTTTGCTGTACCAACTTCACAAGTGACTACAGAGTCTTCTCAACCATCTACAGTAAAGCAGCTTGGCCATCTGCCTCTCTGTTGACTGGTAAGAAAATTATTCTGTGTTACATACAGTATGAATGCCATAGAGGTAATAATAATAATAATAATAATAATAATAATAATAACAGAATGAAATGTATATACTGCATATTAGCAAATGTAAAACCTTTTAGGGCAAGTTAATAGTAAGGCATTATGCAAATGGATTGCAAGTTAATAGTAAGGCATTATGCAAATGGATTGCAATATTTGACTGGTATCTGAAACAAAATCATGTGTGGTATATTGTGTGTACAATGTCATAAAAATACAGTGCATGCCACTAATATGTTGACATTATATTCAGATGTTAGACAGTTATGTTCTGTCACAAGATGTAAAAGGTTTATTTCAGAGTTGCAACAACAGTCAAATTAGTTACTGATAGAACCTCTAGTAGGTTTTGTTTCAAATTAATGTAATAAACGTCTAAGAGACAGACACAGTGAGTTCAGGAAGCTTAGACAAGTTATGCACACATTTTTTTCAAAAGTGCTTAGGAGTTTCAGATTCAGCAGAACAGACTCCTGAGACATATCAGAAAGACCATGCAACATTACAGGAAATTCTTAAACAGCAGTTGCAGGATGAAGGAAATAAATTAGCTGAACTGACAGAGACTGGGAACTTCCTGCATACACAGCTGATCTGTGCAAAAGAAATATATTTTATAATATGTTTATGTTTTGAAAATGGTTAAATATACATGGTAGGATGGTAGGATCTGAATCTGGACAAATCATTCTTAAATGTTTTACTTTCATGCAGTTAAAGCAAGACATTTATCAGTAGTACAGTATATAACTGCTATTCTAATAGAATAGTCAAAAGGTACACACCAGTTTTAGTGTATAAAAAATAAAAATAGTTACACAAAACTGTTCTAGTGCATAAAAATCAAATGGAAATAGTTAATAAGAGTAAAGATTTCAAGTCACAAGACTGACATGCTTGTATAAAGATATACAGATACAAGACATACTTGCATGTATGTTCTTTTCATCTAGAGTCAATTTGTTTACAATGCACAAAAGCAACAGGCAGACAACAGCAAATATAAATAATGTAAATATAAACATGTGTTAGTTAAGCTAATATCTATTTTGTTTTTTACAATTTTTATATAATTATATAGTAACACCAAACAGTTAAAGTTCTGAATTTTACAAAGAATATCACAAATGGTATTAGTCAAACAGTCTTTGTAAAATTAATGGCAGGACAGTTAAATAGATAAATAAATTAAAAATACTGAAATCCATGTAAGCTAATTGTAAAAAAAATGTCTATTTATGTAGTATAAATGCATAGTTATGCAAATCACAATCAGATTAAAGGTAAAATGCTAAAATAATTAACTATAGTTTATAGAGTATAAAATGTGAGCTCAGACCTTCCTAGACTAGATGAATAGTTACAGGAAATGTTGGAAAGATAAGATAAAAAACAAGACTGATTGCCAAACAAGTGGCTTGAGTTTTTCTAAAGCATTATTGTTATTAAAAATAATTGTTAAAATGTTTACAGGCAACCCTATTTGGTAATTGTAATAAAATGTCACAATTGTGCATGGATGTCACTGATAATCTGTTTGTAAGTAAATGTTAAAAAAAACTCAGTTGCATCAAGTACAGCCAGCAGATGGGCTATAGTATACATATAGTTCAAATCAATTGTGCAAGAGGATTTAAATACCTACTAGTGGTAATAAACAACAAAAGCTTTATAAAAATGATCAAATCAGACAGGGGTCTATAGTTTGGTAGCCTAGTGGAGCAGATGTGTGGCCAAAGTATTGGGCTGGTATACATTCTAAAGCAAATAAACAATACTGCTATGCCACAGGGGGAGGGGCACTTTCTCAGTTTTACACTGACTGTATAAGCAGTATGTATTGCAAAAGGGTCTGAAATAGAGCTACAGGATGAAATAATATCTCATTTCTTCTTGAAAATACTCTTTCAGGGGGGAGGAAAAAATAGGTATTAATGCATTAGAAATACTGGTAAACTTGATTAAACCTGACAGGATAAGATATTTTACAAGTTGTTAATAGATTATTGTATTGTTTAGTATTAAATCATATTTACAACCTGTTAAACTGTAAAGCTATACAAGATATGGTTTAAAAAACAAGATTTAAAATTGCTTTATTACAGTTATACAAGAGAGAGAGAGAGAGTAAAGATATGTAAAAAATTGAACAAGAATGGTCACTATTTTAATATGTTTTTGGCGAGACAATGTTGGTGTGCAAAAGCATAAATGTTTCTAATTTCTGGGTATGTAGTTACCTCTGGTGGCAATTCCACTAGATACTTCTAAAGGGACATAATAATTTTCCAAGATTTTGCTTGATGTTAATGTTACTACATTTGTAAGGTTAGACTAAATGTACTTTACAGTCTTTGTATGTACAAATGCAGAAGAATTCAGTACAAATGATAGTCTTTGTATGTACAAATACAGAAGAATTCAGTACAAATGAAATTAATGTCTAGAAATGAATATATAAAGAAAAAATGGGTTCAGGGTACCTACTAGATTGAAATGCATAAATAGCAAACAGTCTGTATAAATACATACTATACAGGATACATTGTAATAAGTTCAAAAGTAATATTATCACTGGTTTTAAGTTGGAGTCTTATTATTGGTTTTTGGACCATCATTTTATCTGTACTAGTATCGGTTACTCCAGTTAAAGAAAAATTAAATATTGTATTTATACATCTAATGGACTAATATGTACATAGCATTCTCTAGTGTATAAATCATGTTTTTTTTTAATATACTGAAATATCTAAGCCCAGTTCAGTATTTTACCAGGATGTTAATGGGTTGTTCAGAGACATGACCACAATGTTATGGTTAAAATGACATTGAAACTGTATATTTTTAGCAGTGTATAAATGCTTGCAGTAGCACATGGTTCATGTCTCTTATAGTTAATTCAACAGATGTTAATTCAACAGTTGCAAAGAGTAAATTGAACAGTTCTAAGTCATAAATTAAATTCTGTAATTGCAAAAAAATAAATAAATTAATCAAGTTAAAAAATAAAAGCAGACACAGCCCATAACTGATGAAATATTTTCAGAGAACGGTCTGCAAAAGAAAGAGTTGTTAAATATATTCAGTTTTGGTAGTAATTTGATATAATTGTATTAATTGCATTTTGACTTGTATCAAAAGAAGACTAAAAGGTTTTGTTTCTTAATGTGTTTTCTATATAATGTAATCAAAAATAAATATCAATATAAAGTGTTTTGAGTATGTTTTAAAAAAGAGGGAATTGTTAGATATGAATATAAGGCTGAATTTTTTCTGTTGTAAATCTGCTGAAAGATAAAGCATATAATAAAAAGTTTGCTTGAATATATGTATAGCGTTTAGCAATGTAAAATGTGCATTCATCCTGTATGAATAACAGAAAAGCTTCTCTTCACAGCACCAGAAAAGCCTAACAAAGCAATATTGGACATGATTTTCTCATGTTTGCAGAACAAATATCTACATCCTTTTTTTATAAATTCAGCAATACATGATGTTTTTTCAATAGGAACAGCTTGTACAAATGTTTCCTTTCAGATTTCTGTTAATGGCATCCTCACAACAGCAAAAGTGCTTACAAGTAAATCACAAAAGGACATTAGAAAAGTCTAAAAACATACATTATGTGACTTCCCACTGAAGGCCAAAAAAGATACTAAGAGGAAATAGCAATCTATGTGCGTGACTAGCACTCTATATAACTATTATAGTAGTTCAGTTATGTGAGAAAGGGACAGAGGGAGGTATTTTTTAGAAGTCATCATTCATATCTGTAATGAAGTAAAACTTTGTAAATATATGCTACAAACTAACAGAGTACGTGTTGTTTGTTATGAAATAAGTTATTTGTAACTGTGCTTATAGCTGAAAAATATATTTCTTTATCAGTGTGCAATTTGAAAGGCTTGGTGCTTTAAACAGAGCATACAAATGGAGTCATGCAGCTCTGTGTCTCTGATTCAGTAGTAAACTGACTGTGTGTCTAAATGACAGTGCAGTGGATGCTAATTAAAGGAAATTAAAATAAGCATAATCATAAATGACAGTGCAGTGGTACGCTAATTAAAGGAAATGTAAAAGGGGGCATAATCTAAATGACAGTGCAAGTGCAGTGGTGTGCTAATTAAAGGAAATGTAAAAGGAGCATAATCTAAATGACAGTGCAGAGGTATGCTAATTAAAGGAAATATAAAAAGGAGCATAATCTAAATGACAGTGCAGAGGTATGCTAATTAAAGGAAATATAAAAAGGAGCATAATCTAAATGACAGTGCAGTGGTATGCTAATTAAAGGAAATATAAAAAGGAGCATAATCTAAATGACAGTGCAGAGGTATGCTAATTAAAGGAAATATAAAAAGGAGCATAATCTAAATGACAGTGCAGAGGTATGCTAATTAAAGGAAATATAAAAAGGAGCATAATCTAAATGACAGTGCAGTGTAATGCTAATTAAAGGAAATGAAAGGGGGCATAATCTAAATGACAGTGCAGTGGTATGCTAATTAAAGGAAATGCAAAAGGAATCATAATCTAAATGACAGTGCAGTGGTGTGCTAATTAAAGGAAATGTAAAAGGGAGCATAATCTAAATGACAGTGCAGTGGTATGCTAATTAAAGGAAATGTAAAAGGAGCATAATCTAAATGACAGTGCAGTGGTATGCTAATTAAAGGAAATGTAAAAGGAGCATAATCTAAATGACAGTGCAGTGGTATGCTAATTAAAGGAAATGTAAAAGGAGCATAATCTAAATGACAGTGCAGTGGCATGCTAATTAAAGGAAATGTAAAAGGAGCATAATCTAAATGACAGTGCAGTGGTATGCTAATTAAAGGAAATGTAAAAGGAGCATAATCTAAATGACAGTGCAGTGGTATGCTAATTAAAGGAAATGTAAAAGGAGCATAATCTAAATGACAGTGCAGTGGTATGCTAATTAAAGGAAATGTAAAAGGAGCATAATCTAAATGACAGTGCAGTGGTGTGCTAATTAAAGTAAATGTAAAAGGTAGCATAATCTAAATGACAGTGCAGTGGTATGCTAATTAAAGGAAATGTAAAAGGAGCATAATCTAAATGACAGTGCAGTGGTATGCTAATTAAAGGAAATGTAAAGGAGCATAATCTAAATGACAGTGCAGTGGTATGCTAATTAAAGGAAATGTAAAAGGAGCATAATCTAAATGACAGTGCAGTGGTATGCTAATTAAAGGAAATGTAAAAGGAGCATAATCTAAATGACAGTGCAGTGGTATGCTAATTAAAGGAAATGTAAAAGGAGCATAATCTAAATGACAGTGCAGTGGTATGCTAATTAAAGGAAATGTAAAAGGAGCATAATCTAAATGACAGTGCAGTGGTATGCTAATTAAAGGAAATGTAAAAGGAGCATAATCTAAATGACAGTGCAGTGGTGTGCTAATTAAAGAAAATGTAAAATGGAGCATAATCTAAATGACAGTGCAGTGTTGTACTAATTAAAGGAAATGTAAAAGTGAACATAATCTAAATGACAGTGCAAAGGTATGCTAATTAAAGGAAATATAAAAGGGAGCATAATGTAAATGACAGTGCAGTGGTATGCTAATTAAATGTAAAAGGAGCATAATCTAAATGACAGTGCAGTGGTGCTAATTAAAGGAAATGTAAAGGAGCATAATCTAAATGACAGTGCAGTGGTATGCTAATTAAAGGAAATGTAAAAGGAGCATAATCTAAATGACAGTGCAGAGGTATGCTAATTAAAGGAAATGTAAAAGGGAGCATAATCTAAATGACAGCGCAGTGGTACGCTAATTAAAGGAAATATAAAAAGGAGCATAATCTAAATGACAATACAGTGGTAAGATAATTAAAGCAAATGTAAAAGAGAGCATAATCTCAATGTCAGTGCAGTGGTATGCTAATTAAAGGAAATGTAAAAGGAGCATAATCTAAATGACAGTGCAGTGGTATGCTAATTATAGGAAATGTAAAAGGAGCATAATCTAAATGACAGTGCAGTGGTATGCTAATTAAAGGAAATGTAAAAGGGAGCATAATCTAAATGACAGTGCAGTGGTATGCTAATTAAAGGAAATGTAAAAGGAGCATAATCTAAATGACAGTGCAGTGGTATGCAAATTAAAGGAAATGTAAAAGACAGCATAATGTAAATGACAGTGCAGTGGTATGCTAATTAAAGGAAATGTAAAAAGGAGCATAATCTAAATGACAGTGCAGTGGTATGCTAATTAAAGGAAATGTAAAAGGGAGCATAATCTAAATGACAGTGCAGTGGTGTGCTAATTAAAGGAAATGTAAAAGGGAGCATAATCTAAATGACAGTGCAGTGGTATGCTAATTAAAGGAAATGTAAAAGGAGCATAATCTAAATGACAGTGCAGTGGTGTGCTAATTAAAGGAAATGTAAAAGGGAGCATAATCTAAATGACAGTGCAGTGGTGTGCTAATTAAAGGAAATGAAAAAGGATCATAATCTAAATGACAGTGCAGTGGTATGCTAATTAAAGGAAATGTAAAAGGTAGCATAATCTAAATGGCAGTGCAGTGGTATGCTAATTAAAGGAAAGGTAAAAAGGAGCATAATCTAAATGACAGTGCAACAGTATGCTAATTAAAGGAAATGTAAAAGGGAGCATAATGTAAATGACAGTGCACTGGTATGCTAATTAAAGGAAATATAAAAAGGAGCATAATCTAAATGACAGTACAGTGGTAAGATAATTAAAGCAAATGTAAAAGGGAGCATAATCTCAATGACAGTGCAGTGGTATGCTAATTAAAGGAAATGTAAAATGGAGCATAATCTAAATGACAGTGCAGTGGTATGCTAATTAAAGCCAATGTAAAAGGGAGTATAATCTAAATGACAGTGCAGTGGTATGCTAATTAAAGGAAATGTAAAAGGGAGCATAATCTAAATAACAATGCAGAGGTATGCTAATTAAAGGAAATGTAAAGGAGCATAATCTAAATGACAGTGCAGTGGTATGCTAATTAAAGGAAATGTAAAGGAGCATAATCTAAATGACAGTGCAGTGGTATGCTAATTAAAGGAAATGTAAAAAGAAACATAATCTAAATGACAGTGCAGTGGTAAGCTAATTAAAGGAAATGTAAAAGGAGCATAATCTAAATGACAGTGCAGTGGTATGCTAATTAAAGGAAATGTAAAAGGAGCATAATCTAAATGACAGTGCAGTGGTATGCTAATTAAAGGAAATGTAAAAGGAGCATAATCTAAATGACAGTGCAGTGGTATGCTAATTAAAGGAAATGTAAAAGGAGCATAATCTAAATGACAGTGCAGTGGTATGCTAATTAAAGGAAATGTAAAAAGGAGCATAATCTAAGTGACAGTGCAGTGGTATGCTAATTAAAGGAAATGTAAAAGAGAGCATAATCTAAATGACAGTGCAGTGGTGTGATAATTAAAGGAAATGTAAAAGGAGCATAATCTATATGACAGTGTAGTGGTATGCTAATTAAAGGAAATGTAAAAAGGGAGGATAATCTAAATGACAGTGCAGTGTAATGCTAATTAAAGGAAATGTAAAGGGAGCATAATCTAAATGACAGTGCAGAGGTATGATAATTAAAGGAAATGTAAAAGGAGCATAATCTAAATGACAGTGCAGTGGTATGCTAATTAAAGGAAATGTAAAAGGAGCATAATCTAAATGACAGTGCAGTGGTATGCTAATTAAAGGAAATGTAAAAGGAGCATAATCTAAATGACAGTGCAGTGGTATGCTAATTAAAGGAAATGTAAAAGGAGCATAATCTAAATGACAGTGCAGTGGTATGCTAATTAAAGGAAATGTAAAAGGAGCATAATCTAAATGACAGTGCCGTGGTATGCTAATTAAAGGAAATGTAAAAAGGAGCATAATCTAAATGACAGTGCAGTGGTATGCTAATTAAAGGAAATGTAAAAGGAGCATAATCTAAATGACAGTGCAGTGGTATGCTAATTAAAGGAAATGTAAAAGGAGCATAATCTAAATGACAGTGCAGTGGTATGCTAATTAAAGGAAATGTAAAAGGAGCATAATCTAAATGACAGTGCAGTGGTATGCTAATTAAAGGAAATGTAAAAGGAGCATAATCTAAATGACAGTGCAGTGGTATGCTAATTAAAGGAAATGTAAAAGGAGCATAATCTAAATGACAGTGCAGTGGTATGCTAATTAAAGGAAATGTAAAAGGAGCATAATCTAAATGACAGTGCAGTGGTATGCTAATTAAAGGAAATGTAAAAGGAGCATAATCTAAATGACAGTGCAGTGGTATGCTAATTAAAGGAAATGTAAAAGGAGCATAATCTAAATGACAGTGCAGTGGTATGCTAATTAAAGGAAATGTAAAAGGAGCATAATCTAAATGACAGTGCAGTGGTATGCTAATTAAAGGAAATGTAAAAGGAGCATAATCTAAATGACAGTGCAGTGGTATGCTAATTAAAGGAAATGTAAAAGGAGCATAATCTAAATGACAGTGCAGTGGTATGCTAATTAAAGGAAATGTAAAAGGAGCATAATCTAAATGACAGTGCAGTGGTATGCTAATTAAAGGAAATGTAAAAGGAGCATAATCTAAATGACAGTGCAGTGGTATGCTAATTAAAGGAAATGTAAAAGGAGCATAATCTAAATGACAGTGCAGTGGTATGCTAATTAAAGGAAATGTAAAAGGAGCATAATCTAAATGACAGTGCAGTGGTATGCTAATTAAAGGAAATGTAAAAGGAGCATAATCTAAATGACAGTGCAGTGGTATGCTAATTAAAGGAAATGTAAAAGGAGCATAATCTAAATCACAGTGCAGTGGTATGCTAATTAAAGGAAATGTAAAAGGACCATAATCTAAATGACAGTGCAGTGGTATGCTAATTAAAGGAAATGTAAAAGGAGCATAATCTAAATGACAGTGCAGTGGTATGCTAATTAAAGGAAATGTAAAAAGGAGCATAATCTAAATGACAGTGCAAAGGTATGCTAATTAAAGGAAATGTAAAAGGGAGCATAATGTAAATGACAGTGCAGTGGTATGCTAATTAAAGGAAATGTAAAAAGGAGCATAATCTAAGTGACAGTGCAATGGTATGCTAATTAAAGGAAATGTAAAAGAGAGCATAATCTAAATGACAGTGCAGTGGTGTGATAATTAAAGGAAATGTAAAAGGGAACATAATCTAAATGACAGTGCAGTGGTATGTTAATTAAAGGAAATGTAAAAAGAAGCATAATCTAAATGACAGTGCAGTGGTATGCTAGTTAAAGGAAATGTAAAAGGGAGCATAATCTAAATGACAGTGCAGTGGTATGCTAATTAAAGGAAATGTAAAAGGAGCATAATCTAAATGACAGTGCAGTGGTATGCTAATTAAAGGAAATGTAAAAGGAGCATAATCTAAATGACAGTGCAGTGGTATGCTAATTAAAGGAAATGTAAAAGGAGCATAATCTAAATGACAGTGCAGTGGTATGCTAATTAAAGGAAATGTAAAAGGAGCATAATCTAAATGACAGTGCAGTGGTATGCTAATTAAAGGAAATGTAAAAGGAGCATAATCTAAATGACAGTGCAGTGGTATGCTAATTAAAGGAAATGTAAAAGGAGCATAATCTAAATGACAGTGCAGTGGTATGCTAATTAAAGGAAATGTAAAAGGAGCATAATCTAAATGACAGTGCAGTGGTATGCTAATTAAAGGAAATAAAAGGGAGCATAATCTAAATGACAGTGCAGTGGTATGCTAATTAAAGGAAATGTAAAAGGAGCATAATCTAAATGACAGTGCAGTGGTATGCTAATTAAAGGAAATGTAAAAGGAGCATAATCTAAATGACAGTGCAGTGGTATGCTAATTAAAGGAAATGTAAAAGGAGCATAATCTAAATGACAGTGCAGTGGTATGCTAATTAAAGGAAATGTAAAAGGGAGCATAATCTAAATGACAGTGCAGTGGTATGCTAATTAAAGGAAATGTAAAAGGAGCATAATCTAAATGACAGTGCAGTGGTATGCTAATTAAAGGAAATGTAAAAGGAGCATAATCTAAATGACAGTGCAGTGGTATGCTAATTAAAGGAAATGTAAAAGGAGCATAATCTAAATGACAGTGCAGTGGTATGCTAATTAAAGGAAATGTAAAAGGAGCATAATCTAAATGACAGTGCAGTGGTATGCTAATTAAAGGAAATGTAAAAGGAGCATAATCTAAATGACAGTGCAGTGGTATGCTAATTAAAGGAAATGTAAAAGGAGCATAATCTAAATGACAGTGCAGTGGTATGCTAATTAAAGGAAATGTAAAAGGAGCATAATCTAAATGACAGTGCAGTGGTATGCTAATTAAAGGAAATGTAAAAGGAGCATAATCTAAATGACAGTGCAGTGGTATGCTAATTAAAGGAAATGTAAAAAGGACCATAATCTAAATGATAGTGCAGTGGTATGCTAATTAAAGGAAATGTGAAAGAAATCATAATCTAAATGATAGTGCAGTGGTATGCTAATTAAAGGAAATGTGAAAGAAATCATAATCTAAATGACAGTGCAGTGGTGTGCTAATTAAAGGAAATGTAAAGGGAGCATAATCTAAATGACAGTGCAGAGGTATGATAATTAAATGAAATGTAAAAAGGAGCATAATCTAAATGACAGTGCAGTGGTATGCTAATTAAAGAAAAGTTTAAGGGAACATAATCTAAATGACAGTGCAGTGGTGTGCTAATTAAAGGAAATGTAAAAAGGAGCATAATCTAAATGACAGTGCAGTGGTAAGCTAATTAAAGGAAATGTAAAAGGGAGCATAATCTAAATGACAGTGCAGTGGTATGCTAATTTAGGAAATGTAAAAGGGAGCATAATCTAAATGACAGTGCAGTGGTATGCTAATTAAAGGAAATGTAAAAGGGAGCATAATCTAAATGACAGTGCAGTGGTATGCTAATTTAGGAAATGTAAAAAAGAGCATAATCTAAATGACAGTGCAGTGGTATGCTAATTAAAGGAAATGTAAAAGGGAGCATAATCTAAATGACAGTGCAGTGGTACGCTAATTAAAGGAAATGTAAAAGGAGCATAATCTAAATGACAGTGCAGTGGTATGCTAATTAAAGGAAATGTAAAAGGGAGTATAATCTAAATGAGAGTGCGGTGGTATGCTAATTAAAGGAAAAGTAAAAGGAGCATAATCTAAATGACAGTGCAGTGGTTAATTAAAGAAATGTAAAAGGAGCATAATCGAAATGACAGTGCAGTGGTGTGCTAATTAAAGGAAATGTAAAAGGTAGCATAATCTAAATGGCAGTGCAGTGGTATGCTAACTAAAGGAAATGTAAAAGGAGCATAATCTAAATGACAGTGCAGTGGTATGCTAATTAAAGGAAATGTAAAAGGAGCATAATCTAAATGACAGTGCAGTGGTATGCTAATTAAAGGAAATGTAAAAGGAGCATAATCTAAATGACAGTGCAGTGGTATGCTAATTAAAGGAAATGTAAAAGGAGCATAATCTAAATGACAGTGCAGTGGTATGCTAATTAAAGGAAATGTAAAAGGAGCATAATCTAAATGATAGTGCATTGGTATGCTAATTAAACGAAATGTAAAAGAGCATAATCTAAATGACAGTGCAGTGGTATGCTAATTAAAGGAAATGTAAAAGGAGCATAATCTAAATGACAGTGCAGTGGTATGCTAATTAAAGGAAATGTAAAAGGAGCATAATCTAAATGACAGTGCAGTGGTATGCTAATTAAAGGAAATGTAAAAGGAGCATAATCTAAATGACAGTGCAGTGGTATGCTAATTAAAGGAAATGTAAAAGGAGCATAATCTAAATGACAGTGCAGTGGTATGCTAATTAAAGGAAATGTAAAAGGAGCATAATCTAAATGACAGTGCAGTGGTATGCTAATTAAAGGAAATGTAAAAGGAGCATAATCTAAATGACAGTGCAGTGGTATGCTAATTAAAGGAAATGTAAAAGGAGCATAATCTAAATGACAGTGCAGTGGTATGCTAATTAAAGGAAATGTAAAAGGAGCATAATCTAAATGACAGTGCAGTGGTATGCTAATTAAAGGAAATGTAAAAGGAGCATAATCTAAATGACAGTGCAGTGGTATGCTAATTAAAGGAAATGTAAAAGGAGCATAATCTAAATGACAGTGCAGTGGTATGCTAATTAAAGGAAATGTAAAAGGAGCATAATCTAAATGACAGTGCAGTGGTATGCTAATTAAAGGAAATGTAAAAGGAGCATAATCTAAATGACAGTGCAGTGGTATGCTAATTAAAGGAAATGTAAAAGGAGCATAATCTAAATGACAGTGCAGTGGTATGCTAATTAAAGGAAATGTAAAAGGAGCATAATCTAAATGACAGTGCAGTGGTATGCTAATTAAAGGAAATGTAAAAGGAGCATAATCTAAATGACAGTGCAGTGGTATGCTAATTAAAGGAAATGTAAAAGGAGCATAATCTAAATGACAGTGCAGTGGTATGCTAATTAAAGGAAATGTAAAAGGAGCATAATCTAAATGACAGTGCAGTGGTATGCTAATTAAAGGAAATGTAAAAGGAGCATAATCTAAATGACAGTGCAGTGGTATGCTAATTAAAGGAAATGTAAAAGGAGCATAATCTAAATGACAGTGCAGTGGTATGCTAATTAAAGGAAATGTAAAAGGAGCATAATCTAAATGACAGTGCAGTGGTATGCTAATTAAAGGAAATGTAAAAGGAGCATAATCTAAATGACAGTGCAGTGGTATGCTAATTAAAGGAAATGTAAAGGAGCATAATCTAAATGACAGTGCAGTGGTATGCTAATTAAAGGAAATGTAAAGGAGCATAATCTAAATGACAGTGCAGTGGTATGCTAATTAAAGGAAATGTAAAAGGAGCATAATCTAAATGACAGTGCAGTGGTATGCTAATTAAAGGAAATGTAAAAGGAGCATAATCTAAATGACAGTGCAGTGGTATGCTAATTAAAGGAAATGTAAAAGGAGCATAATCTAAATGACAGTGCAGTGGTATGCTAATTAAAGGAAATGTAAAAGGAGCATAATCTAAATGACAGTGCAGTGGTATGCTAATTAAAGGAAATGTAAAAGGAGCATAATCTAAATGACAGTGCAGTGGTATGCTAATTAAAGGAAATGTAAAAGGAGCATAATCTAAATGACAGTGCAGTGGTATGCTAATTAAAGGAAATGTAAAAGGAGCATAATCTAAATGACAGTGCAGTGGTATGCTAATTAAAGGAAATGTAAAAGGAGCATAATCTAAATGACAGTGCAGTGGTATGCTAATTAAAGGAAATGTAAAAGGAGCATAATCTAAATGACAGTGCAGTGGTATGCTAATTAAAGGAAATGTAAAAGGAGCATAATCTAAATGACAGTGCAGTGGTATGCTAATTAAAGGAAATGTAAAAGGAGCATAATCTAAATGACAGTGCAGTGGCATGCTAATTAAAGGAAAAGTAAAAGGGAGCAAAATCTAAATGACAGTGCAGTGGAATGCTAATTAAAGGAAATGTAAAAAGGAGCATAATCTAAATGGCAGTGCATGGTATCCTAATTAAAGGAAATGTAAAAGGAATCATAATCTAAATGACAGTGCAGTGGTGTGCTAATTAAAGGAAATGTAAAAGGGAGCATAATCTAAATGACAGTGCAGTGGTATGCTAATTAAAGGAAATGTAAAAAGGAGCATAATCTAAATGACAGTGCAGTGGTATGCTAATTAAAGGAAATGTAAAAGGGAGCATAATCTAAATGACAGTACAGTGGTATGCTAATTAAAGGAAATGAAAAAGGAGCATAATCTAAATGACAGTGCATGGTATGCTAATTAAAGGAAATGTAAAAGGGAGCATAATCTAAATGACAGTGCAGTGGTGTGCTAATTAAAGGAAATGTAAAAGGGAGCATAATCTAAATGACAGTGCAGTGGTATGCTAATTTAGGAAATGTAAAAAAGAGCATAATCTAAATGACAGTGCAGTGGTGTGTTAATTAAAAAAATGTAAAAGGGAGCATAATCTAAATGACAGTGCAGTGGTGTGCTAATTAAAGGAAATGTAAAAAGGAGCATAATCTAAATGACAGTGCAGTGGTATGCTAATTAAAGGAAATGTAAAAGAGAGCATAATCTAAATGACAGTGCAGTGGTATGCTAATTAAAGGAAATGTAAAAAGGAGCATAATCTAAATGACAGTGCAGTGGTACGCTAATTAAAGGAAATGTAAAATGAGCATAATCTATATGACAGTGCAGTGGTATGCTAATTAAAGGAAATGTAAAAAGGGAGGATAATCTAAATGATGGTACAGTGGTATGCTAATTAAAGGAAATATAAAAGGGAGCATAACCTAAATGACAGTGCAGTGGTATGCTAATTAAAGGAAATGTAAAAGGGAGCATAATTTAAATGATAGCACAGTGGTACGCTAATTAAAGGAAATGTAAAAGGGAGCATGATATAAATGACAGTGCAGTGGTGTGCTAATTAAAGGAAATGTAAAAGGGAGCATAATCGAAATGACAGTGCAGTGGTGTGCTAATTAAAGGAAATGTAAAAGGAGCATAATCTAAATGACAGTGCAGTGGTATGATAATTAAAGGAAATGTAAAAGGAATTATAATCTAAATGACAGTGTAGTGGTATGCTAATTAAAGGAAATGTAAAAGGAGCATAATCTAAATGACAGTGCAGTGGTATGCTAATTAAAGGAAATGTAAAGGAGCATAATCTAAATGACAGTGCAGTGGTATGCTAATTAAAGGAAATGTAAAAGGAGCATAATCTAAATGACAGTGCAGTGGTATGCTAATTAAAGGAAATGTAAAAGGAGCATAATCTAAATGACAGTGCAGTGGTATGCTAATTAAAGGAAATGTAAAAGGAGCATAATCTAAATGACAGTGCAGTGGTATGCTAATTAAAGGAAATGTAAAAGGAGCATAATCTAAATGACAGTGCAGTGGTATGCTAATTAAAGGAAATGTAAAGGAGCATAATCTAAATGACAGTGCAGTGGTATGCTAATTAAAGGAAATGTAAAAGGAGCATAATCTAAATGACAGTGCAGTGGTATGCTAATTAAAGGAAATGTAAAAGGAGCATAATCTAAATGACAGTGCAGTGGTATGCTAATTAAAGGAAATGTAAAAGGAGCATAATCTAAATGACAGTGCAGTGGTATGCTAATTAAAGGAAATGTAAAAGGAGCATAATCTAAATGACAGTGCCGTGGTGTGCTAATTAAAGGAAATGTAAAAGGAGCATAATCTAAATGACAGTGCAGTGGTGTGCTAATTAAAGGAAATGTAAAAAGGAGCATAATCTAAATGACAGTGCAGTGGTATGCTAATTAAAGGAAATGTAAAAAGGAGCATAAGCTAAATGACAGCGCAGTGATACGATAATTAAAGGAAATGTAAAAGGAAGCATAATCTAAATGACAGCGCAGTGATATGATAATTAAAGGAAATGTAAAAGGAGCATAATCTAAATGACAGTGCAGTGGTATGCTAATTAAAGAAATGTAAAAGGAGCATAATCTAAATGACAGTGCAGTGGTATGCTAATTAAAGGAAATGTAAAAGGAGCATAATCTAAATGACAGTGCAGTGGTATGCTAATTAAAGGAAATGTAAAAGGAGCATAATCTAAATGACAGTGCAGTGGTATGCTAATTAAAGGAAATGTAAAAGGAGCATAATCTAAATGACAGTGCAGTGGTATGCTAATTAAAGGAAATGTAAAAGGAGCATAATCTAAATGACAGTGCAGTGGTATGCTAATTAAAGGAAATGTAAAAGGAGCATAATCTAAATGACAGTGCAGTGGTATGCTAATTAAAGGAAATGTAAAAGGCATAATCTAAATGACAGTGCAGTGGTATGCTAATTAAAGGAAATGTAAAAGGAGCATAATCTAAATGACAGTGCAGTGGTATGCTAATTAAAGGAAATGTAAAGGAGCATAATCTAAATGACAGTGCAGTGGTATGCTAATTAAAGGAAATGTAAAAGGAGCATAATCTAAATGACAGTGCAGTGGTATGCTAATTAAAGGAAATGTAAAAGGAGCATAATCTAAATGACAGTGCAGTGGTATGCTAATTAAAGGAAATGTAAAAGGAGCATAATCTAAATGACAGTGCAGTGGTATGCTAATTAAAGGAAATGTAAAAGGAGCATAATCTAAATGACAGTGCAGTGGTATGCTAATTAAAGGAAATGTAAAAGGAGCATAATCTAAATGACAGTGCAGTGGTATGCTAATTAAAGGAAATGTAAAAGGAGCATAATCTAAATGACAGTGCAGTGGTATGCTAATTAAAGGAAATGTAAAAGGAGCATAATCTAAATGACAGTGCAGTGGTATGCTAATTAAAGGAAATGTAAAAGGAGCATAATCTAAATGACAGTGCAGTGGTATGCTAATTAAAGGAAATGTAAAAGGAGCATAATCTAAATGACAGTGCAGTGGTATGCTAATTAAAGGAAATGTAAAAGGAGCATAATCTAAATGACAGTGCAGTGGTATGCTAATTAAAGGAAATGTAAAAGGAGCATAATCTAAATGACAGTGCAGTGGTATGCTAATTAAAGGAAATGTAAAAGGAGCATAATCTAAATGACAGTGCAGTGGTATGCTAATTAAAGGAAATGTAAAAGGAGCATAATCTAAATGACAGTGCAGTGGTATGCTAATTAAAGGAAATGTAAAAGGAGCATAATCTAAATGACAGTGCAGTGGTATGCTAATTAAAGGAAATGTAAAAGGAGCATAATCTAAATGACAGTGCAGTGGTATGCTAATTAAAGGAAATGTAAAAGGAGCATAATCTAAATGACAGTGCAGTGGTATGCTAATTAAAGGAAATGTAAAAGGAAATGTAAAAGGAGCATAATCTAAATGACAGTGCAGTGGTATGCTAATTAAAGGAAATGTAAAAGGAGCATAATCTAAATGACAGTGCAGTGGTATGCTAATTAAAGGAAATGTAAAAGGAGCATAATCTAAATGACAGTGCAGTGGTATGCTAGTTAAAGGAAATGTAAAAGAGAGCATAATCTAAATGATGGTGCAGTGGTATGCTAATTAAAAGGAAATGTAAAAGGGAGCATAATCTAAATGACAGTGCAGTGGTATGCTAATTAAAGGAAATGTAAAGGGAGCATAATCTAAATGACAGTGCAGTGGTATGCTAATTAAAGGAAATGTAAAAGGAGCATAATCTAAATGACATGACAGTGCAGTGGTATGCTAATTAAAGGAAATGTAAAAGGAGCATAATCTAAATGACAGTGCAGTGGTATGCTAATTAAAGGAAATGTAAAAGGAGCATAATCTAAATGACAGTGCAGTGGTATGCTAATTAAAGGAAATGTAAAAGGAGCATAATCTAAATGACAGTGCAGTGGTATGCTAATTAAAGGAAATGTAAAAGGAGCATAATCTAAATGACAGTGCAGTGGTATGCTAATTAAAGGAAATGTAAAAGGAGCATAATCTAAATGACAGTGCAGTGGTATGCTAATTAAAGGAAATGTAAAAGGAGCATAATCTAAATGACAGTGCAGTGGTATGCTAATTAAAGGAAATGTAAAAAGGAGCATAATCTAAATGACAGTGCAGTGGTATGCTAATTAAAGGAAATGTAAAAAGGAGCATAATCTAAATGACAGTGCAGTGGTATGCTAATTAAAGGAAATGTAAAAGGGAGCATAATCTAAATGACAGTGCAGTGGAATGCTAATTAAAGGAAATGTAAAGGAGCATAATCTAAATGACAGTGCAGTGGTATGCTAGTTAAAGGAAATGTAAAAAGGAGCATAATCTAAATGACAGTGCAGTGGTATGCTAATTAAAGGAAATGTAAAAGGGAGCATAATCTAAATGACAGTGCAGTGGTGTGCTAATTAAAGGAAATGTAAAAAGGAGCATAATCTAAATGACAGTGCAGTGGTATGCTAATTAAAGGAAATGTAAAAGGAGCATAATCTAAATGACAGTGCAGTGGTATGCTAATTAAAGGAAATGTAAAAGGAGCATAATCTAAATGACAGTGCAGTGGTATGCTAATTAAAGGAAATGTAAAAGGGAGCATAATCTAAATGACAGTGCAGTGGTAGGCTAATTAAAGGAAATGTAAAAGCGAGGATAATCTAAATGACAGTGCAGTGGTATGCTAATTAAAGGAAATGTAACAGGGAGCATAATCTAAATGACAGTGCAGTGGAATGCTAATTAAAGAATATGTAAAAAGGACCATAATCTAAATGACAGTGCAGTGGTATGCTAATTAAAAGAAATGTAAAAGGAATCCTAATCTAAATGACAGTGCAGTGGTGTGCTAATTAAAGGAAATGTAAAATGGAGCATAATCTAAATGACAGTGCAGTGGTGTGCTAATTAAAGGAAATGTAAAATGGAGCATAATCTAAATGACAGTGCAGTGGTGTGCTAATTAAAGGAAATGTAAAAGGGAACATAATCTAAATGACAGTGCAGTGGTATGTTAATTAAAGGAAATGTAAAAAGAAGCATAATCTAAATGACAGTGCAAAGGTATGCTAATTAAAGGAAATGTAAAAGGGAGCATAATGTAAATGACAGTGCAGTGGTATGCTAATTAAAGGAAATGTAAAAAGGTGCATAATCTAAATGACAGTGCAGTGGTACGTTAATTAAAGGAAATGTAAAAAGGAGCATAATCTAAGTGACAGTGCAGTGGTATGCTAATTAAAGGAAATGTAAAAGGAGCATAATCTAAATGACAGTGCAGTGGTATGCTAATTAAAGGAAATGTAAAAAGGAGTATAATCTAAATGACAGTGCAGTGGTATGCTAATTAAAGGAAATGTAAAAGGGAGCATAATCTAAATGACAGTGCAGTGGTGTGCTAATTAAAGGAAATGTAAAAGGAATCATAATCTAAATGACAGTGCAGTGGTATGCTAATTAAAGGAAATGTAAAAGGAGCATAATCTAAATGACAGTGCAGTGGTATGCTAATTAAAGGAAATGTAAAAGGGAGCATAATCTAAATGACAGTGCAGTGGTATGCTAATTAAAGGAAATGTAAAAGGGAGCATAATCTAAATGACAGTGCAGTGGTATGCTAATTAAAGGAAATGTAAAAAGGAGCATAATCTAAATGACAGTGCAGTGGTATGCTAATTAAAGGAAATGTAAAAGGGAGCATAATCTAAATGACAGTGCAGTGGTATGCTAATTAAAGGAAATGTAAAAAGGAGCATAATCTAAATGACAGTGCAGTGGTATGCTAATTAAAGGAAATGTAAAAGGAGCATAATCTAAATGACAGTGCAGTGGTATGCTAATTAAAGGAAATGTAAAAGGGTGCATAATCTAAATGACAGTGCAGTGGTATGCTAATTAAAGGAAATGTAAAAAGGAGCATAATCTAAATGACAGTGCAGTGGTATGCTAATTAAAGGAAATGTAAAAGGGAGCATAATCTAAATGACAGTGCAGTGGTGTGCTAATTAAAGGAAATGTAAAAGGCAGCATAATCTAAATGACAGTGCAGTGGTATGCTAATTAAAGGAAATGTAAAAGGGAGCATAATCTAAATGACAGTGCAGTGGTATGTTAATTAAAGGAAATGTAAAAGGAAGCATAATCTAAATGACAGTGCAGTGGAATGCTAATTAAAGGAAATGAAAAAGGAGCATAATCTAAATGACAGTGCAGTGGTAAGATAATTAAAGCAAATGTAAAAGCGAAGATAATCTAAATGACAGTGCAGTGGCATGCTAATTAAAGGAAATGTAAAAGGGAGCATAATCTAAATGGCAGTGCAGTGGAATGCTAATTAAAGGAAATGTAAAAGGAGCATAATCTAAATGACAGTGCAGTGGTATGCTAATTAAAGGAAATGTAAAAGGAATCATAATCTAAATGACAGTGCAGTGGTGTGCTAATTAAAGGAAATGTAAAAGGGAGCATAATCTAAATGACAGTGCAGTGGTATGCTAATTAAAGGAAATGTAAAAGGGAGCATAATCTAAATGACAGTGCAGTGGTATGCTAATTAAAGGAAATGTAAAAGGAGCATAATCTAAATGACAGTGCAGTGGTGCTAATTAAAGGAAATGTAAAAGGCATAATCTAAATGACAGTGCAGTGGTATGCTAATTAAAGGAAATGTAAAAGGAGCATAATCTAAATGACAGTGCAGTGGTATGCTAATTAAAGGAAATGTAAAAGGGAGCATAATCTAAATGACAGTGCAGTGGTATGCTAATTAAAGGAAATGTAAAAGGAGCATAATCTAAATGACAGTGCAGTGGTATGCTAATTAAAGGAAATGTAAAAGGAGCATAATCTAAATGACAGTGCAGTGGTATGCTAATTAAAGGAAATGTAAAAGGAGCATAATCTAAATGACAGTGCAGTGGTATGCTAATTAAAGGAAATGTAAAAGGAGCATAATCTAAATGACAGTGCAGTGGTATGCTAATTAAAGGAAATGTAAAAGGAGCATAATCTAAATGACAGTGCAGTGGTATGCTAATTAAAGGAAATGTAAAAGGAGCATAATCTAAATGACAGTGCAGTGGTATGCTAATTAAAGGAAATGTAAAAGGAGCATAATCTAAATGACAGTGCAGTGGTATGCTAATTAAAGGAAATGTAAAAGGAGCATAATCTAAATGACAGTGCAGTGGTATGCTAATTAAAGGAAATGTAAAAGAGCATAATCTAAATGACAGTGCAGTGGTATGCTAATTAAAAAATAAAAAGGAGCATAATCTAAATGACAGTGCAGTGGTATGCTAATTAAAGGAAATGTAAAAGGAGCATAATCTAAATGACAGTGCAGTGGTATGCTAATTAAAGGAAATGTAAAAGGAGCATAATCTAAATGACAGTGCAGTGGTATGCTAATTAAAGGAAATGTAAAAGGAGCATAATCTAAATGACAGTGCAGTGGTATGCTAATTAAAGGAAATGTAAAAGGAGCATAATCTAAATGACAGTGCAGTGCAGTGGTATGCTAATTAAAGGAAATGTAAAAGGAGCATAATCTAAATGACAGTGCAGTGGTATGCTAATTAAAGGAAATGTAAAAGGAGCATAATCTAAATGACAGTGCAGTGGTATGCTAATTAAAGGAAATGTAAAAGGAGCATAATCTAAATGACAGTGCAGTGGTATGCTAACTAAAGGAAATGTAAAAAGGAGCATAATCTAAATGAAAGTGCAGTGGTATGCTAATTAAAGGGAATGTAAAAGAGAGCATAATCAAAATGACAGTGCAGTGGTACGCTCATTAAAGGAAATGTAAAAGGAGCATAATCTAAATGACAGTGTAGTGGTATGCTAATTAAAGGAAATGTAAAGGAGCATAATCTAAATGACAGTGCAGTGGTGTGCTAATTAAAGGAAATGTAAAGGGAGCATAATCTAAATGACAGTGCAGAGCTATGATAATTAAATGAAATGTAAAAAGGAGCATAATCTAAATGACAGTGCAGTGGTATGCTAATTAAAGGAAATGTTTAAGGGAGCATAATCTAAATGACTGTGCAGTGATGTGCTAATTAAAGGAAATGTAAAAGGAATCATAATCTAAATGACAGTGCAGTGGTATGCTAATTAAAGGAAATGTAAAAGGGAGCATAATCTAAATGACAGTGCAGTGGTATGCTAATTAAAGGAAATGTAAAAGGGAGCATAATCTAAATGACAGTGCAGTGGTATGCTAATTAAAGGAAAAGTAAAAGGAGCATAATCTAAATGACAGTGCAGTGGTATGCTAATTAAAGGAAATGTAAAAGGGAGCATAATCTAAATGACAGTGCAGTGGTATGCTAATTAAAGGAAATGTAAAAGGAGCATAATCTAAATGACAGTGCAGTGGTATGCTAATTAAAGGAAATGTAAAAGGGAGCATAATCTAAATGACAGTGCAAAGGAATGCTAATTAAAGGAAATGTGAAAAGGAGCATAATCTAAATGACAGTGCAGTGGTACGCTAATTAAAGGAAATGTAAAAGGGAGCATAATCTAAATGACAGTGCAGTGGTATGCTAATTAAAGGAAATGTAAAAAGAAGCATAATCTAAATGACAGTGCAGTGGTATGCTAATTAAAGGAAATGTAAAAGGGAGCATAATCTAAATGACAGTGCAGTGGTATGCTAATTAAAGGAAATGTAAAATGGAGCATAATCTAAATGACAATGTAGAGATATGCTAATTAAATGAAATATACAAAGGAGCATAATCTAAATGACAGTGCACAGGTATGCTAATTAAAGGAAATATAAAAAGGAGCATAATCTAAATGACAGTGCAGTGGTATGCTAATTAAAGGAAATGTAAAAGAGAGCATAATCTAAATGACAGTGCAGTGGTATGCTAATTAAAGGAAATGTAAAAGGAGCATAATCTAAATGACAGTGCAGTGGTATGCTAATTAAAGGAAATGTAAAAGGAGCATAATCTAAATGACAGTGCAGTGGTATGCTAATTAAAGGAAATGTAAAAGGAGCATAATCTAAATGACAGTGCAGTGGTATGCTAATTAAAGGAAATGTAAAAGGAGCATAATCTAAATGACAGTGCAGTGGTATGCTAATTAAAGGAAATGTAAAAGGGAGCATAATCTAAATGACAGTGCAGTGGTATGCTAATTAAAGGAAATGTAAAAGGAAATGTAAAAGGGAGCATAATCTAAATGACAGTGCAGTGGTGTGCTAATTAAAGGAAATGTAAAAGGGAGCATAATCTAAATGACAGTGCAGTGGTATGTTAATTAAAGGTAATGTAAAAGTAAGCATAACCTAAATGACAGTGCAGTGGTACGCTATTTAAAGGGAATGTAAAAGAGAGCATAATGTAAATGAAAGTGCAGTGGTACGCTAATTAAAGGAAATGTAAAAGGAGCATAATCTAAATGACAGTGCAGTGGTATGCTAATTAAAGGAAATGTAAAAGGGAGCATAATCTAAATGACAGTGCAGTGGTATGCTAATTAAAGGAAATGTAAAAGGGAGCATAATCTAAATGACAGTGCAGTGGTATGCTAATTAAAGGAAATGTAAAGGAGCATAATCTAAATGACAGTGCAGTGGTATGCTAATTAAAGGAAATGTAAAAGGAGCATAATCTAAATGACAGTGCAGTGGTATGCTAATTAAAGGAAATGTAAAAGGAGCATAATCTAAATGACAGTGCAGTGGTATGCTAATTAAAGGAAATTATTAAAGGAGCATAATCTAAATGACAGTGCAGTGGTATGCTAATTAAAGGAAATGTAAAAAGGAGCATAATCTAAATGACAGTGCAGTGGTATGCTAATTAAAGGAAATGTAAAAGAGAGCATAATCTAAATGACAGTGCAGTGGTATGCTAATTAAAGGAAATGTAAAAGGGAGCATAATCTAAATGACAGTGCAGTGGTATGCTAATTAAAGGAAATGTAAAAGGGAGCATAATCTAAATGACAGTGCAGTGGTGTGCTAATTAAAGGAAATGTAAAGGGAGCATAATCTAAATGACAGTGCAGTGGTATGCTAATTAAAGGAAATGTAAAAGGGAGCATAATCTAAATGACAGCGCAGTGGTACGCTAATTAAAGGAAATATAAAAAAAGCATAATCTAAATGACAGTACAGTGGTAAGATAATTAAAGCAAATGTAAAAGGAGCATAATCTAAATGACAGTGCAGTGGTATGCTAATTAAAGGAAATGTAAAAGGGAGCATAATCTAAATGACAGTGCAGTGGTATGCTAATTAAAGGAAATGTAAAAAGGAGCATAATCTAAATGAAAGTGCAAAGGTATGCTAATTAAAGGAAATGTAAAAGGGAGCATAATCTAAATGACAGTGCAGTGGTGTGCTAATTAAAGTAAATGTAAAAGGGAGCATAATCTAAATAACAGTGCAGTGGTATGCTAATTAAAGGAAATGTAAAAAGGAGCATAATCTAAATGACAGTGCAGTGGTACGCTAATTAAAGGAAATGTAAAAAGGAGCATAATCTAAATGACAGTGCAGTGGTATGCTAATTAAAGGAAATGTAAAGGGGAGCATAATCTAAATGACAGTGCAGTGGTATGCTAATTAAGAAAATGTAAAAGAGAGCATAATCTAAATGACAGTGCAGTGGTATGCTAATTAAAGGAAATGTAAAGGAGCATAATCTAAATGACAGTGCAGTGGTATGCTAATTAAAGGAAATGTAAAAGGAGCATAATCTAAATGACAGTGCAGTGGTATGCTAATTAAAGGAAATGTAAAAGGAGCATAATCTAAATGACAGTGCAGTGGTATGCTAATTAAAGGAAATGTAAAAGGAGCATAATCTAAATGACAGTGCAGTGGTATGCTAATTAAAGGAAATGTAAAAGGGGAGCATAATCTAAATGACAGTGCAGTGGTATGCTAATTAAAGGAAATGTAAAAGGAGCATAATCTAAATGACAGTGCAGTGGTATGCTAATTAAAGGAAATGTAAAAGGAGCATAATCTAAATGACAGTGCAGTGGTATGCTAATTAAAGGAAATGTAAAAGGAGCATAATCTAAATGACAGTGCAGTGGTATGCTAATTAAAGGAAATGTAAAAGGAGCATAATCTAAATGACAGTGCAGTGGTATGCTAATTAAAGGAAATGTAAAAGGAGCATAATCTAAATGACAGTGCAGTGGTATGCTAATTAAAGGAAATGTAAAAGGAGCATAATCTAAATGACAGTGCAGTGGTATGCTAATTAAAGGAAATGTAAAAGGAGCATAATCTAAATGACAGTGCAGTGGTATGCTAATTAAAGGAAATGTAAAGGAGCATAATCTAAATGACAGTGCAGTGGTATGCTAATTAAAGGAAATGTAAAAGGAGCATAATCTAAATGACAGTGCAGTGGTATGCTAATTAAAGGAAATGTAAAAGGAGCATAATCTAAATGACAGTGCAGTGGTATGCTAATTAAAGGAAATGTAAAGGAGCATAATCTAAATGACAGTGCAGTGGTATGCTAATTAAAGGAAATGTAAAAGGAGCATAATCTAAATGACAGTGCAGTGGTATGCTAATTAAAGGAAATGTAAAAGGAGCATAATCTAAATGACAGTGCAGTGGTATGCTAATTAAAGGAAATGTAAAAGAGCATAATCTAAATGACAGTGCAGTGGTATGCTAATTAAAGGAAATGTAAAAGGAGCATAATCTAAATGACAGTGCAGTGGTATGCTAATTAAAGGAAATGTAAAAGGAGCATAATCTAAATGACAGTGCAGTGGTATGCTAATTAAAGGAAATGTAAAAGGAGCATAATCTAAATGACAGTGCAGTGGTATGCTAATTAAAGGAAATGTAAAAGGAGCATAATCTAAATGACAGTGCAGTGGTATGCTAATTAAAAGAAATGTAAAAGGAGCATGATCTAAATGACAGTGCAGTGGTATGCTAATTAAAGGAAATATAAAAAGGAGCATAATCTAAATGACAGTGCAGTGGTATGCTAATTAAAGGAAATGTAAAAGGGAGCATAATCTAAATGACAGTGCAGTGGTATGCTAATTAAAGGAAATATAAAAAGGAGCATAATCTAAATGACAGTGCAGTGGTATGCTAATTAAAGGGAATGTAAAAGAGTGCATAATCTAAATGACAGTGCAGTGGTATGCTAATTAAAGGAAATATAAAAAGGAGCATAATCTAAATGACAGTGCAGTGGTATGCTAATTAAAGGAAATGTAAAAGGGAGCATAATCTAAATGACAGTGCACTGGAATGCTAATTAAAGAATATGTAAAAAGGACCATAATCTAAATGATAGTGCAGTGGTATGCTAATTAAAGGAAATGTAAAATGGAGCATAATCTAAATGACAGTGCAGAGGTATGCTAATTAAAAAAAATATAAAAAGGAGCATAATCTAAATGACAGTGCAGTGGTATGCTAATTAATGGAAATATAAAAAGGAGCATAATCTAAATGACAGTGCAGTGTAATGCTAATTAAAGGAAATGTAAAGGGAGCATAATCTAAATGACAGTGTAGAGGTATGATAATTAAATGAAATGTAAAAAGGAGCATAATCTAAATGACAGTGCAGTGGTATGCTAATTAAAGGAAATGTAAAAGGAATCATAATCTAAATGACAGTGCAGTGGTATGTTAATTTAGGAAATGTAAAAGGGAGCATAATCTAAATGACAGTGCAGTGGTGTGCTAATTAAAATAAATGCACAAGAGAGCATAATCTAAATGACAGTGCAGTGGTGTGCTAATTAAAGGAAATGTAAAAAGGAGCATAATCTAAATGACAGTGCAGTGGTATGCTAATTAAAGGAAATGTAAAAGGGAGCATAATCTAAATGACAGTGCAGTGGTATGCTAATTTAGGAAATGTAAAAGGGAGCATAATCTAAATGACAGTGCAGTGGTATGTTAATTAAAGGAAATGTAAAAGGAAGCATAATCTAAATGACAGCGCAGTGATACGATAATTAAAGGAAATGTAAAAGGGAACATAATCTAAATAACAGTGCAGTGGTACGCTAATTAAAGGAAATGTAAAAGTGAGGATCATCTAAATGACAGTGCACTGGAATGCTAATTAAAGAATATGTAAACAGGACCATAATCTAAATGATAATGCAGTGGTATGCTAATTAAAGGAAATGTGAAAGGAATCATAATCTAAATGACAGTGCAGTGGTGTGCTAATTAAAGGAAATGTAAAGGGAGCATAATCTAAATGACAGTGCAGAGGTATGATAATTAAATGAAATGTAAAAGGGAGCATAATCTAAATGACAGTGCAGTGGTATGCTAATTAAAGGAAATGTAAAAAGGAGCATAATCTAAATGACAGTGCAGTGGTATGCTAATTAAAGGAAATGTTTAAGGGAGCATAATCTAAATGACAGTGCAGTGGTGTGCTAATTAAAGGAAATGTAAAAGGGAGCATAATCTAAATGACAGTGCAGTGGTATGCTAATTAAAGGAAATGTAAAAAGGAGCATAATCTAAATGACAGTGCAGTGGTGTGCTAATTAAAGGAAATGTAAAGGGAGCATAATCTAAATGACAGTGCAGAGGTATGCTAATTAAAGGAAATGTAAAAAGGAGCATAATCTAAATGAAAGTGCAGTGGTACGCTATTTAAAGGGAATGTAAAAGAGAGCATAATCTAAATGACAGTGCAGTGGTACGCTAATTAAAGGAAATATAAAAAGGAGCATAATCTAAATGACAGTACACTGGTATGCTAATTAAAGCAAATGTAAAAGGGAGCATAATCTAAATGACAGTGCAGTGGTATGCTAATTAAAGGAAATGTAAAAGGGAGCATAATCTAAGTAACAATGCAGAGGTTTGCTAATTAAATGAAATATAAAAAGGAGCATAATCTAAATGACAGTGCAGTGGTATGCTAATTATAGGAAATATAAAAAGGAGCATAATCTAAATGACAGTGCAGTGTAATGCTAATTAAAGGAAATGTAAAGGGAGCATAATCTAAATGACAGTGCAGAGGTATGATAATTAAATGAAATGTAAAAAGGAGCATAATCTAAATGACAGTGCAGTGGTATGATAATTAAAGGAAATGTAAAAGGAATCATAATCTAAATGACAGTGTAGTGGTATGCTAATTTAGGAAATGTAAAAGGGAGCATAATCTAAATGACAGTGCAGTGGTGTGCTAATTAAAAGAAATGTATAAGGGAGCATAATCTAAATGACAGTGCAGTGGTGTGCTAATTAAAGAAAATGTAAAAAGGAGCATAATCTAAATGACAGTGCAGTGGTATGCTAATTAAAGGAAATGTAAAAGGGAGCATAATCTAAATGACAGTGCAGTGGTATGCTAATTTAGGAAATGTAAAAGGGAGCATAATCTAAATGACAGCACAGTGGTATGTTAATTAAAGGAAATGTAAAAGGAAGCATAATCTAAATGACATCGCAGTGATACGATAATTAAAGGAAATGTAAAAGGGAACATAATCTAAATAACAGTGCAGTGGTAGGCTAATTAAAGGAAATGTAAAAGCGAGGATAATCTAAATGACAGTGCAGTGGTATGCTAATTAAAGGAAATGTAAAAGGGAGCATAATCTAAATGACAGTGCAGTGGAATGCTAATTAAAGAATACGTAAAAAGGACCATAATCTAAATGACAGTGCAGTGGTGTGCTAATTAAAGGAAATGTAAAAGGGAGCATAATCTAAATAACAGTGCAGTGGTATGCTAATTAAAGGAAATGTAAAAAGGAGCATAATCTAAATGACAGTGCAAAGGTATGCTAATTAAAGGAAATGTAAAAGGGAGCATAATGTAAATGACAGTGCAGTGGTATGCTAATTAAAAGAAATGTAAAAAGGAGCATAATCTAAATGACAGTGCAGTGGTACACTAATTAATGGAAATGTAAAAAGGAGCATAATCTAAATGACAGTGCAGTGCTATGCTAATTAAAGGAAATGTAAAAAGGAGCATAATCTAAATGACAGTGCAGTGGTTTGCTAATTAAAGGAAATATAAAAGGGAGCATAATCTAAATGGAAGGGCAGTGCTGTGCTAATTAAAGGAAATGTAAAAGACAGCATGACCTAAATGAAAGTGCAGTGGTACGCTAATTAAAGGAAATATAAAAAGGAGCATAATCTTAATGACAGTGCAGTGGTATGCTAATTAAAGGAAATGTGAAAGGGAGCATAATCTACATGGCAGTGCAGTGGTATGTTAATTAAAGGAAATGTAAAAAGGAGCATAATCTAAATGACAGTACAGTGGTATTCTAATTAAAGGAAATGTAAAAGGGAGCATAATCTAAATAACAGTGCTGTGGTGTGCTAATTAAAGGAAATATAAAAAGGAGCATAATCTAAATGACAGTGCAGTGGTACACTAATTAAAGGAAATGTAAAAGGGAGCATAATCTAAATGACAGTGCAGTGGTATGCTAATTAAAGGAAATGTAAAAGAGCATAATCTAAATGACAGTGCATTGGTATGCTAATTAAAGGAAATGTAAAAGGGAGCATAATCTAAATGACAGTACAGTGGTTTGCTAATTAAAGGAAATATAAAAAGGAGCATAATCTTAATGACAGTGCAGTGGTATGCTAATTAAAGGAAATGTGAAAGGGAGCATAATCTAAATGACAGTGTAGTGGTATGCTAATTAAAGGAAATGTAAAAGGGAGCATAATCTAAATGACAGTGCAGTGGAATGCTAATTAAAGGAAATATAAAAGGGAGCATAACCTAAATGACAGTGCAGTGGTATGCTAGTTAAAGGAAATGTAAAAGAGAGCATAATCTAAATGATAGTGCAGTGGTATGCTAATTAAAAGGAAATGTAAAAGGGAGCATAATTTAAATGATAGCACAGTGGTACGCTAATTAAAGGAAATGTAAAAGGGAGCATGATATAAATGACAGTGCAGTGGTGTGCTAATTAAAGGAAATGTAAAAGGGAGCATAACAGAAATGACAGTGCAGTGGTGTGCTAATTAAAGTAAATGTAAAAGGTAGCATAATCTAAATGACAGTGCAGTGGTGTGCTAATTAAAGGAAATGTAAAAGGGAGCATAATCTAAATGACAGTGCAGTGGTGTGCTAATTAAAGGAAATGTAAAAAGGAGCATAATCTAAATGACAGTGCAACAGTATGCTAATTAAAGGAAATGTAATAGGGAGCATAATGTAAATGTCAGTGCAGTGGTATGCTAATTAAAGGAAATGTAAAAAGGAGCATAATCTAAATGACAGTGCAGTGGTATGCTAATTAAAGGAAATATAAAAAGGAGCATAATCTAAATGACAGTGCAGAGGTATGCTAATTAAATAAAATATAAAAAGGAACATAATCTAAATGACAGTGCAGAGGTATGCTAATTAAAGGAAATATAAAAAGGAGCATAATCTAAATGACAGTGCAGTGTAATGCTAATTAAAGGAAATGTAAAGGGAGCATAATCTAAATGACAGTGCAACAGTATGCTAATTAAAGGAAATGTAATAGGGAGCATAATGTAAATGTCAGTGCAGTGGTATGCTAATTAAAGGAAATGTAAAAAGGAGCATAATCTAAATGAAAGTGCAGTGGTACGCTAATTAAAGGGAATGTAAAATAGTGCATAATCTAAATGACAGTGCAGTGGTATGCTAATTAAAGGAAATATAAAAAGGAGCATAATCTAAATGACAGTGCAGTGGTATGCTAATTAAAGGAAATGTAAAAGGGAGCATAATCTAAATAACAATGCAGAGGTATGCTAATTAAATGAAATGTAAAGGGAGCATAATCTAAATGACAGTGCAGAGGTATGATAATTAAATGAAATGTAAAAAGGAGCATAATCTAAATGACAGTGCAGTGGTATGCTAATTAAAGGAAATGTAAAAGGAATCATAATCTAAATGACAGTGCAGTGGTATGCTAATTTAGTAAATGTAAAAGGGAGCATAATCTAAATGACAGTGCAGTGGTATGATAATTAAAGGAAATGTAAAAGGGAACATAATCTAAATAACAGTGCAGTGGTACGCTAATTAAAGGAAATGTAAAAGCGAGGATCATCTAAATGACAGTGCAGTGGTATGCTAATTAAAGGAAATGTAAAAGGGAGCATAATCTAAATGACAGTGCAGTGGTATGCTAATTAAAGGAAATGTGAAAGGAATCATAATCTAAATGACAGTGCAGTGGTGTGCTAATTAAAGGAAATGTAAAGGGAGCATAATCTAAATGACAGTGCAAAGGTATGCTAATTAAAGGAAATGTAAAAGGGAGCATAATGTAAATGACAGTGCAGTGATATGCTAATTAAAGGAAATGTAAAAAGGGAGCATAATCTAAATGATGGTACAGTGGTATGCTAATTAAAGCAAATGTAAAAAGGGAGCATAATCTAAACAATAGTCCAGTGGTATAGGTTCATAGGTTGGTACTAGGCTATCAGCCCTAGGGCCTATACAAGCCTAGCCATAACAATTTCCTGGCTATTTCTTCCCACGTTATTTACTTTCCGGGACCCCTGTCTAGCAGGGCAACTGACGTGATCCCTGGGGTGAATTTCCTTTCTCCCATCCAATCGTCAAGGTTCCTCTTGAAGAGGTCCAAAGAGGCACTCTGCTTGACATGTATGGGCAATCTATTCCAGAGTCTGGGAAGTCTCTGGGTCAGGAACCTATCCCTCCAGCATGTTTTGTTTATTGTGATGACAAGGTTTAGATCCCTGGAGTGTGTAGCTCTGAGGGATTGGGATTTCTTTAAGTGTAGCATGTCCAACAGCTCTGGGTTTGACATGGCCTTGTATGTTAAGCAGAGATTGCCTCTGAGTAGGCGATATGCGACAGAGTATAGCTGGAGTTTTTTAAGGCGGTCAGCGTAGGGCATCTGCTTTAGGCCTGTGATTCTTTTAGTGAGGTATTTCTGAGGCCTTTCCAGTTGTTGCAGATGTCTTGAGAGGTACATACCAAATGGGGCATTGTATTCTATAATGGGTCTAATGAGGGATGAGTACAGTGGGACAATGATCTCCTTTTTTCTGGATGAAAAGCCCTTCATGATGAGGTGTGCCACATAGAAGGATTTCCTGACTGTTGTGGTGATGTGGTTATCGAAGGTGAGACCACTGTCCACCTGTGTCCCTAAGTCTCTTATCACACTTTCGGTGTTTAGTGTACTGCCACCTATGTGGTAATTCACGTGTACATGTTTTTTCCCAAAGGGGATAACAATACATTTCTTGGCATTGAGCTTGAGCTCATGGCTCTGGCACCAAGCATCTGTTTCTGTAAGGCCCTTTTGTAGAGTATCCACATCATTTGGGGATTCAGTAATGGCTCCCAGTTTGCAGTCATCTGCAAACTTTGTTAGCCAGAGTCCCTTAGTGTTGACCTGTACTTCAGAGAAGTAGATGCCAAACAAGAGCTGCCCCAGGACTGAACCCTGAGGTACTCCTCTTGTCACTTGTCTGGAGCTGGATTTGGAATCGGCTACTTTTACAGTGTGGGTTCTATCAGTAAGCCATTTAGCAACCCATTGGGTGACATAGGGATTAATGCCCAACTTAGTAAGTTTATCTATGATTCCAGAGTGGGAGATGGTGTCAAAGGCCTTGGCAAGGTCTAGATAGGCTGTGTGGACCACCTTACCCTTGTCCATGGCTCTGGAGACTGATTCAAAGAAGTCAATCAGGTTCAGGAGACAAGATCGGCCCTTCACAAACCCAAACTGGGTGGGATCCAGTGTTTGAAGGTTGCCAATGTCTTTGTTTATAAGTTCCATGATAATACATTCCATGGCCTTGCAGATAAGGCTTGTCAGACTGATGGGACAGTAGTTTCCGGGATCCAAGGTGGATCCCTCCTTGTGGATTGGGATAACTGTAGCTCTGCGCCACTCAGTGGGCATGAAACCTGAGGTGAGGCTATGATTAAACATGACACTTAAGTGAGGTGCCAGTTCATATTGTAGTTCATGTAGTACACAGCCCGGGATGTCATCTGGTCCCATGGATGCTGTATTCTTGGCTTTAGAGAGTGCGTTTTGTACCTGTGTGGCCATTATTACTGGAATTTGGCAATCTTCGGTATTGAGATGGGCCATTTAGGGGTGAGAGGGGGTGAAGTTGGCACTGAATCGATATGCCAGGATATTGGCAATATCCTTCGGATCAGTATATTTAATGCCATTCTGTTTTAGCTCAGAGCAGATCTGAGCATTGCCATTTAGATTCTTGACATAGTTATAGAATGCTTTGTGGTTGTCTTTGGAATTTTGGCAATTTTATTTTCGTAACTAGCTTTGGAGGATTTTATGAGGCATCTCAGTTTCTTACTGAGGCTAGTAAGGGAGTTGTTTGCATCCTGGGATTTTCCTCTTTTCTGCAAAAGTTTCTTCCTTTTGTTGTAAAGTTTGTTTATGGCAGGGGACCACCAGATTGGCTTCCTTTTTTGGATGAGAGCATTTTGGTTCTATTTGGGATGGCACGATTTATGCATGAGTGGATGTGCTCGTACAGTGCCTTAGTGTAGGATTCAGCAGTTGAACTTTCAGTTCCTGTCTGCATGGGTGTCATGAAGTTTGTCACTTCTGACTTGAGTAGCATGAAGTTGGCTTTGGAGAAGTTTTTTATGGTGGTTTCTTTACTGGGGGTGGGGGTGGGATGTGGATGTTAAGGGTGATTAGCTTATGGTCAGACCTGACTAATGAGGGGGTGACCATAGGTATGGAGCATTGATTTCCCATGTTGGTAATGACCAGGTCTAGGATATTGGAGGCCCTGGTGGGACTATGGATTAGTTGATCCAAGGCATTGGAATTTATGAATTCCAAGAACCGTTCTTAAAGGTGTTGGGACATGAGTAGTTTTCCCAGTTAATGGCAGGGTAGTTAAAATCACCCAGTATTAGGGTGTTTGGTTCTATCTTAATATTTTCCTGTATGTTTAGAAAGGTGTAGTCAGAATCTTGAGGTATGGTGGGGGATCTGTAGCAAGCTACAATTTGTATTGCAGTCTTACCTAGTGTTAGTTGCACTTGGAGAATTTCAGACACATTGTGTTGGCCAACTAGACTGGTGGTGTGAATATCCTTGGTGAATATTGACACTCCTCCACCTTTAGTGTTTCGGTCCTGGTTTGGTGGCCGAAAACTGTGGTAAGAGTTGTAACCTGGTATTGCAGGGGTGCTCTCTGGAGCCTTGAACCAGGTCTCATTTACTGCACAGATATCGATGTTCTCCATTTTTAGGAGTGCCTCGAGAGAGTGCATTTTGAGGTTTAGACTTCTAGCATTGAGTAGCATTACCTTCAGATTTTGCATGCTTGTACCTGTTGTGGTGGGTTTGTCCTTTGAAGTTTGCCTAAAAAAGGCACTATAGGGGTGGCAAGAGCCTTAGCCAGTAACCTGAATCCCAGGGGCAACAGGTGCAGACCATCTCTGGCAAAGCATCATGGTCTGTCAATCATGTCATCCCAGGCAGACAGATACTGGATCCCCTTTGAATGACACCATAAGCTTAGCCAATTGTTGAAGTCAATCATTTTATCCTTATATTGTGGTATCATTCTGGGCGAAGGCAGGATGCTACTCAGGGCTAGGGTCATAACTGCCTGGGCCACATGATCCGGGAGCTCTTCCATGTCTCTTTTCATGTAGTCCAGGGAGGTACATCTCAAGTCATTCACTCCAACATGGACAATGACAGAGTCATATTTGTACTTGTTGTGGATTGACTTGAGTGCATGCGTTATGTGGCGGATCCTGGCACCTGACAGGCAGCTGACTGTAATTTTCTCTTTATTCAACCTGGTGAGAGGGACATCAGTGTGCCGGACTATAGAGTCACCTATGACTAAAGTGTTAGGTACATTGTCTTGCCTTAGGGGCTGTTGCTGGGTGGCACACTGGTGTGGTGAACTATGTGACACATTGGTTGTGATTGGTGTTTGTTTGCATTTCAGCTTCAGAGGTCTTTGTTGCTTGGGCAGGTTACAGTTAAGGGCCTCTGCATATGTGGATTTAGTGTTGCTATATGTGGGTGTTGGTGGTGCGGGTTTAGAAGGGCTGTGTGTTGCTTGAGGTGTAGTGTGGGTGTTAACCTTCTCCTCTTGACTGTTCAGCACAATCTTGGGTGGAGAGAGCTTTGCTTCCATTTTGGCTAAGTAAGTGCATCTCTCACAGGTTGTAGTGTTGGGTGGTAGGAGGAGAGGGTTGTCTGTGTACATGAGGCAATTGCTGCATTGCCCCAGTATGCCCAGATTCACCAGGTGTACAGAAGAAATCACCGGAAGCTGACCCTTGGACATGCCTGGTTTGGGGCTTTTTTTTTTCTTTGTAAAGTATAGGAGCTGTTTCCTTAGCAAGGTACTTTGCAATTATAGGCTGTTAGTGCCTACTATTAATTTCTCCTTGTTAACAAGGAGAGTTCAGTGTTTGTATGAGTTTAAGGCTTCCTAGTGCTTTCCAGCAGGTATTAGAGAAAGTGCTAGTCACAGGGATGCTTAAAGGTAAGATTGAAAAGAATGCACTCTGCAGTGTGCACTAGACAAGTTAGATGTGAAACTAGGTAACTTGAGTTTTACCTGTTTAAAAAGTTAAGGTTTAGTGGAGAGTTACTATTTTTTAAAACAGCAAGATGGATTGAAAGGGGTGGTCACTTTTGTATTTTGGTACTATGAAATACTGTAGGATGGCCAATAAATTTAAATAATTGAAGGGGTGGGATTTCAAAAATGTTGATTTTGTGATTACTCACATAAGCCAGTGAAAGTAGAGAGAAATGAGATATATGGTCAGATTAACATAAGAGGCGGGCAACTAGAAAGACAGTGGTATTTAACAAGACAACTTTCGGCCTGACTCAGAACAGAGAGAGCTGTGGTCTCTTTTGAAGTTTTAATATGCTGTTAAAACAGAATGCAAGCAAAACACAAGGTAAAGAAAACAAACTACAGTATTCAAAATATAGAAAGGCAATACAGTAATACAAAAAATAAAAGCAAACTAACCTTTCCTTCACAGCAAAGTGTAGCAGAGTCTGGATGAGCCTTTCTGGTAATGCTAATTAAAGGAAATGTAAAAGGGAGCATAATCTAAATGACAGTGCAGTGGTGTGCTAATTAAAGGAAATGTAAAAGGGAGCATAATCTAAATGACAGTGCACTGGTATGCTAATTAAAGGAAATATAAAAAAAGAGCATAATCTAAATGGCAGTGCCGTGGTATCTTAATTAAAGGAAATGTAAAAGGGAGCATAATCTAAATGACAGTACAGTGGTATTCTAATTAAAGGAAATGTAAAAGGGAGCATAATCTAAATAACAGTGCTGTGGTGTGCTAATTAAAGGAAATATAAAAAGGAGCATAATCTAAATGACAGTGCAGTGGTATGTTAATTAAAGGAAATGTAAAAGGGAGTATAATCTAAATGACAGTGCAGTGGTATGCTAATTAAATTAAATGTAAAAGGGAGCATAATCTAAATGACAGTGCAGTGGTATGCAAATTAAAGGAAATAAAAAAGGGAGCTTAATTTAAATGGCAGTGCAGTGGTATGCTAATTAAATGAAATGTAAAAGGGAGCATAATCTAAATGAGAGTGCAGTGGAACACTAATTAAAGGAAATGTAAAAAGGAGCATAATCTAAATGACAGTACAGTGGTTTGCTAATTAAAGGAAATGTAAAAAGGAGCATAATCTAAATGACAGTGCAGTGGTATGCTAATTAAAGGAAATGTGAAAGGGAGCATAATCTAAATGACAGTGTAGTGGTATGCTAATTAAAGGAAATATAAAAGGGAGCATAACCTAAATGACAGTGCAGTGGTATGCTAGTTAAAGGAAATGTAAAAGGGAGCATAATCTAAATGACAGTGCAGTGGTACGCTAATTAAAGGAAATGTAAAAGGGAGCATAATTTAAATGATAGCACAGTGGTACGCTAATTAAAGGAAATGTAAAAGGGAGCATAATCTAAATAACAATGCAGAACTATACTAATTAAAGGAAATGTAATAGGGAGCATAATGTAAATGTCAGTGCAGTGGTATGCTAATTAAAGGAAATGTAAAAAGGAGCATAATCTAAATGAAAGTGCAGTGGTACGCTAATTAAAGGGAATGTAAAAGAGTGCATAATCTAAATGACAGTGCAGTGGTATGCTAATTAAAGGAAATATAAAAAGGAGCATAATCTAAATGACAGTACACTGGTATGCTAATTAAAGCAAATGTAAAAGGGAGCATAATCTAAATGACAGTGCAGTGGTATGCTAATTAAAGGAAATGTAAAAGGGAGCATAATCTAAATAACAATGCAGAGGTATGCTAATTAAATTAAATATAAAAAGGAGCATAATCTAAATGACAGTGCAGAGGTATGCTAATTAAAGGAAATATAAAAAGGAGCATAATCTAAATGACAGTGCAGTGTAATGCTAATTAAAGGAAATGTAAAGGGAGCATAATCTAAATGACAGTGCAGAGGTATGATAATTAAATGAAATGTAAAAAGGAGCATAATCTAAATGACAGTGCAGTGGGATGCTAATTTAGGAAATGTAAAAGGGAGCATATTCTAAATGACAGTGCAGTGGTGTGCTAATTAAAAGAAATGTACAAGGGAGCATAATCTAAATGACAGTGCAGTGCTGTGCTAATTAAAGAAAATGTAAGGGTGCATAATCTAAATGACAGTGCAGTGGTATGCTAATTAAAGGAAATGTAAAAGGGAGCATAATCTAAATGACAGTGCAGTGGTATGCTAATTTAGGAAATGTAAAAGGGAGCATAATCTAAATGACAGTGCAGTGGTATGTTAATTAAAGGAAATGTAAAAGGAAGCATAATCTAAATGACAGCGCAGTGATACGATAATTAAAGGAAATGTAAAAGGGAACATAATCTAAATAACAGTGCAGTGGTACGCTAATTAAAGGAAATGTAAAAGTGAGGATCATCTAAATGACAGTGCAGGGGTATGCTAATTAAAGGAAACGTAACAGGGAGCATAATCTAAATGACAGTGCAGTGGAATGCTAATTAAAGAATATGTAAAAAGGACCATAATCTAAATGATAGTGCAGTGGTATGCTAATTAAAGGAAATGTGAAAGGAATCATAATCTAAATGACAGTGCAGTGGTGTGCTAATTAAAGGAAATGTAAAAGGGAGCATAATCTAAATGACAGTGCAGTGGTGTGCTAATTAAAGGAAATGTAAAAGGGAGCATAATCTAAATAACAGTGCAGTGGTATGCTAATTAAAAGAAATGTAAAAGGGAGCATAATCTAAATGACAGTGCAGTGCTGTGCTAATTAAAGGAAATGTAAAAAGGAGCATAATCTAAATGACAGTGCAGTGGTATGCTAATTAAAGGAAATGTAAAAGGGAGCATAATCTAAATGACACTGCAGTGGTATGCTAATTTAGGAAATGTAAAAGGGAGCATAATCTAAATGACAGTGCAGTGGTATGTTAAAGGAAATGTAAAAGGAAACATAATCTAAATGACAGTGCAGTGATACGATAATTAAAGGAAATGTAAAAGGGAACATAATTTATTTTATTTATTTATTTATTTGGTTAGTCCATACAGGAAAGTCCATTGGCCAAAAGATTTTCAATGGAGTGGAGTCCCAAAGAAAGACAAAAACACACACACAAAAAACATACAATTACAATATTAATATAGTACTTATACAGAGTAAAAGATAAATACATTAATCAAATTTCAAAATTCAATCAGAAAGAAACAATCTGATGTGGAATAAATGAATGAATAAAAATAAGTTAAAGTTAATGTGTTTTCAAAGTGTTAAATAGTATAGACTTGCATTACAGGGTAGGTATTAGGGAAAGTAAAATTAGATAGGATAGGAAGAGTTAAGTATCATATATGGGAAGAAGAATGGGAAGAAGAATGGGAAGAAGAATAATCTAAATAAGTTTGCAGTGGTACGGTAATTAATGGAAATGTAAAAGCGAGCATCATCTAAATGACAGTGCAGTGGTATGCTAATTAAAGTAAAAGTAAAAGGGAGCATAATCTAAATGACAGTGCAGTGGTGTGCTAATTAAAGGAAATGTAAAAGGGAGCATAATGTAAATGACAGTGCAGTGGTATGCTAATTAAAGGAAATGTAAAAAGGTGCATAATCTAAATGACAGTACAGTGGTACGCTAATTAAAGGAAATGTAAAAAGGAGCATAATCTAAGTGACAGTGCAATGGTATGCTAATTAAAGGAAATGTAAAAGAGAGCATAATCTAAATGACAGTGCAGTGGTGTGATAATTAAAGGAAATTATTAAATGAGCGTAATCTATATGACAGTGCAGTGGTATGCTAATTAAAGGAAATGTAAAAAGGGAGGATAATCTAAACAATGGTACAGTGGTATATTAATTAAAGGAAATGTAAAAGGAGCATAATCTAAATGACAGTGCAGAGGTGTACTAATTAAAGGAAATTTAAAAGGGAGCATAATCTAAATGACAGTGAAGTGGTGTTCTAATAAAGGAAATGTAAAAGGGAGCATAATCTAAATGACAGTGCAGTGGTGTGCTAATTAAAGGAAATGTGAAAGAGAGCATGATCTAAATGACAGTGCAGTGGTACGCTAATTAAAGGAAATCTAAAAGGGAGCATTATCTAAATGACAGTGCACTGGTATGCTAATTAAAGGAAATATAAAAAAAGAGCATAATCTAAATGGCAGTGCCGTGGTATCTTAATTAAAGGAAATGCAAAAGGAAGCATAATCTAAATGACAGTGCAGTGGTATGCTAATTAAAGGAAATGTAAAAGGGAGCATAATCTAAATAACAGTGCAGTGGAATGCTAATTAAAGGAAATGTAAAAGGGAGCATAATCTAAATGACAGTGCAGTGGTATGCTAATTAAAGGAAAAGTAAAAGGGAGCATAATCTAAATGAAAGTGCAGTGGTGTGCTAATTAAAGGAAATGTAAAAGGGAGCATAATCTAAATGACAGTGCAGTGGAATGCTAATTAAAGGAAATGTGAAAAGGAGCATAATCTAAATGACAGTGCAGTGGTATTTTAAAGGAAATGTAAAAGGGAACATAATCTAAATAAGCATGCAGTGGTACGGTAATTAAAGGAAATGTAAAAGTGAGCATCATCTAAATGACAGTGCAGTGGTATGCTAATTAAAGGAAAAGTAAAAGGGAGCATAATCTAAATGACAGTGCAGTGGTATGCTAATTAAAGGAAATGTAAAAAGGAGCATAATCTAAATGACAGTGCAGTGGTACGCTAATTAAAGGAAATGTAAAAAGGAGCATAATCCAAGTGACAGTGCAGAGGTATGCTAATTAAAGGAAATGTAAATGACAGCATAATCTAAATAGTGCAGTGGTGTGATAATTAAAGGAAATTATTAAATGAGCATAATCTAAATGACTGTGCAGTGGTATGCTAATTAAAGGAAATGTAAAAGGGAGCATAATCTAAAAGACAGTGTAGTGGTATGCTATTTAAAGGAAATGTAAAAGGAGCATAATCTAAATGACAGTGCAGAGGTGTACTAATTAAAGGAAATGTAAAAGGGAGCATAATCTAAATGACAGTGAAGTGGTGTGCTAATTAAAGGAAATGTAAAAGGGAGCATAATCTAAATGACAGTGCAGTGGTGTGCTAATTAAAGGAAATGTAAAAGAGAGCATGATCTAAGTGACAGTGCAGTGGTATGCTAATTAAAGGAAATCTAAAAGGGAGCATTATCTAAATGACAGTGCACTGGTAAGCTAATTAAAGGAAATATAAAAAAAAGAGCATAATCTAAATGGCAGTGCCGTGGTATCTTAATTAAAGGAAATGTAAAAGCGAGCATAATCTAAATGACAGTGCAGTGGAATGCTAATTAAAGGAAATGTGAAAAGGAGCATAATCTAAATGACAGTGCAGTGGTATGCTAATTAAAGGAAATTTAAAAAAGAGCATAATCTAAATGAGAGTGCAGTTGTACACTAATTAAAGGAAATGTAAAAAGGAGCATAATCTAAATGACAGTTCAGTGGTATGCTAATTAAAGGAAGTGTTAAAGGGAGCATAATCTAAATGGCAGTGCAGTGGTATGCAAATTAAAGGAAATGTAAAAGGGAGCATAATCTAAATGACAGTGCAGTGGTATGCAAATTAAAGGAAATGTAAAAAGGAGCATAATCTAAATGACAGTGCAGTGGTATGCTAATTAAAGGAAATATAAAAGGGAGCATAATCTAAATGACAGTGCAGTGCTGTGCTAATTAAAGGAAATGTAAAAGACAGCATGATCTAAATGACAGTGCAGTGGTACGCTAATTAAAGGAAATGTAAAAGGGAGCATAATCTAAATGACAGTGCACTGGTATGCTAACTAAAGGAAATGTAAAAAAAGAGCATAATCTAGATGGCAGTGCAGTGGTATGTTAGTTTAAGGAAATGTAAAAAGGAGCATAATCTAAATGGCAGTACAGTGGTATGCTAATTAAAGGAAATGTAAAAGGGAGCATAATCTAAATGACAGTACTGTGGTGTGCTAATTAAAGGAAATATAAAAAAGAGCATAATCTAAATGACAGTACAGTGGTACACTAATTAAAGGAAATGTAAAAGGGAGCATAATCTAAATGACAGTGCAGTGGTATGCTAAATAAAGGAAATGTAAAAGGGAGCATAATCTAAATGAGAGTGCAGTGGTACACTAATTAAAGGAAATGTAAAAGGAGCATAATTTTAATGGCAGTGCAGTGGTGTGCTAATTAAAGGAAATGTAAAACTGAACATAGTCTAAATGAGAGCACAGTGGTATGCTAATTAAAGGAAATGTAAAAGGGAGCATAATCTAAATAACAGTGCAGTGGTACATTAATTAAAGGAAATGTAAAAGGGAGCGTAATCTAAATGAGAGTGCAGTGGTATGCTAATTAAAGGAAATGTAAAAGGTGCATAATCTTAATGACAGTGCAGTGGTGTGCTAATTAAAAGAAATGTAAAAATGAGCATAATCTAAATGACAGTGCAGTGGTGTGCTAATTAAAGGAAATGTAAAACTGAGCATAATCTAAATGACAGTGCAGTGGTACACTAATTAAAGGAAATGTAAAAAGGAGCATAATCTAAATGATAGTACAGTGGTATGCTAATTAAAGGAAATGTAAAAGGGAGCATAATCTAAATGACAGTGCAGTGGTATGCAAATTAAAGGAAATGTAAAAAGGAGCATAATCTAAATGGCAGTGCAGTGGTATGCTAATTAAAGGAAATATAAAAGGGAGCATAATCTAAATGGCAGTGCATGGTATGCTAATTAAAGGAAATGTAAAAGCGAGCATAATCTTAATGACAGTGCATTGGTATGCTAATTAAAGGAAATGTAAAAGGAGCATAATTTAAATGACAGTACAGTGGTATGCTAATTAAAGGAAATGTAAAAGGAGCATAATCTAAATGATAATGCAGTGGTGTGCTAATTAAAGGAAATCTAAAAGGAGCATAATCTTAATGACAGTGCAGTGGTGTGCTAAGTAAAGGAAATGTAAAAATGAGCAGAATCTAAATGACAGTGCAGTGGTGTGCTAATTAAAGGAAATGTAAAACTGAGCATAATCTAAATGAGAGTGCAGTGGTACACTAATTAAAGGAAATGTAAAAAGGAGCATAATCTAAATGATAGTACAGTGGTATGCTAATTAAAGGAAATGTAAAAGGGAGCATAATCTAAATGGCAGTGCAGTGGTATGCAAATTAAAGGAAATGTAAAAAGGAGCATATTCTAAATGATAGTGCAGTGGTATGCTAATTAAAGGAAATGTAAAAGAGAGCATAATCTAAATGACAGTGCAGTGGTATGCAAATTAAAGGAAATGTAAAAAAGGAACATAATCTAAATGATAGTACAGTGGTATGCTAATTAAAGGAAATGTAAAAGGTAGCATAATCTGAATGACAGTGCAGTGGTATGCAAATTAAAGGAAATGTAAAAAGGAGCATAATCTAAATGGCAGTGCAGTGGTACACTAATTAAAGGAAATGTAAAAGGGAGCATCATCTAAATGACAGTTCAGTAGTATGCTAATTAAATTAAATGTAAAAAGAGACATGATATTTTAGCAATATATCAATAAAAATGTCATGTTTTATATGGAATGACTATTTCTCCATATAACTTGTCACTAATGTATCCATAGAGGTACATAGCTGTCGGCACTGTGAAGAAGAGCCTGCCATTTTAGCTCATTATTATATGCAGCATATCAGATTATTGGAATATAGGATGTGATCCACTGAAGTTTAGCTGAATGAACAACACAAATTAGTGCAGGTCAGCAATGCACAGGGTGTGTGCGATTGAGAGACCCAGCAGAGGTATGCAAAGAGAAGAATAGATAGTATCCGTCACATGCAAATTACCGTGTAATGATATGGAAATGAGCAGCCGTGTGTAAATGAGACACCTGCATTTTACAGTTAGTGATAACAAAGATAGTGCAGCAATTCAAAAACATGTAAAGCAGGCATATTGCACTAAAATTCAAACTTATTCTGAACATTAGGTATTTTGGTATACAGGTGATTAGAGGTGCTACGCAGACCAGCAGCCATAGTAAAATAGGATGATAATGGGCACTGTGAGCCATTGTCCATGTCATGCTACTATATGACCATCTCTGCCACTGCTAAAGAAATGCTGCCTTGTTCGATATAGTGATGACAATACCCTATTCTCACTCTAAACTCCAAGACCTTACAAAGCAATCCCTCTTATTGATTGAAACATAGCTACATAATACACAACTAGTTCTAAACCCTTAAAACAATAAATTACTGCGCTTCACCCCAAAGCACATATCTACCTAAACAACACTATTCAGTATTATCCTGCCAGCTAACTTCTGGCTAAATGTATTAACAACTTTACATAAAGATTTAGCCCTGAGTAAGAACTGTTTGTGATCTTATCCCAAACAGATGCCAACCTGGTTAACAACAGGAAAATTATACTTCTCCTAAAGAGTCAAGTTACAAGCTATCCAAAAAATTATACACCGGTAACTTGTTTTCCAACAATATATAAATTATATACTGGAACTGATGCAGATTGAGTTTTCTAATAAGTAACTATAAACTCAATCACTCCAACAAAACAAAGTGATAATAAAAGAAAGTCACATGGACCAAAGGATAATTTGCTGTTAAAGTCATAATGTAGAATTGCACAAAGGGGAAGAATCTAAATATGGCATGGATAGACTACAAAAAACATTGGACAGCATCCCATATTCATGGATAAAGGAGTGCATGCAGACATATAATACACCCCACATTGATCGAATATATTACAGTGACCATAAAACAGTGGCAAACTACTCTGCAGCTAAGCCATGATTAAAGGAAGAATTATTATCCCGGAGATAAAAGATTTAAGTGGGATAATCCAGGGTAGCTCTCTGTCATTGTTGCTGTTTTGTCTTGTCCTAGACACATTAAGCTGTCTACTTAACAAATTAGGTCATGTTACAGTTTGGTTCTCAGAAAACAGTAAAGTGTAAACAATTATCTTCTTTTTGTGGACAATTTAAAACTATATTATTAATTAGATGAGGAACTGAAAGCACAAATGCAAGTGGCTGAAGCTTTCTCAGATGATATAATGTAATTTGGTCTTGATAAATGTGCAAAAGCAACCCTTAAAGGAAAACTCCACTTTAGAACTAAAAAATCTATTTTTCACTCTGCTTTTGTTTTATAAGCTAATTTAGCACTTCAAAATCACTCTGACTACTTCTTAATGAATTGCAAAATGAATATCAATGGGGCTTGACATATCTACCTGATCTTGTTTTTTCTTCAAGCCTTTCTCTTTCCCATAATTCATTTCAAGTTTGCTTTATATGAGTCATGCTAGACATAAGGAAGTAGTGGTTTATTCCCATGCCACTGACCTATAATGGGATTAGTGTCAATCACTGTCATCTTATATACATTCTGTAACAATATTTTTTTTCCTAAATGGCCCTCATTGGTGTGTTTTTCAGGGCTTGTTTTACAGTATACTAAGGAGTTATTCAGTTGCAACCAAAAAAAAGTAGTGAAATTGCAGGCCATTCTAAAGACTTAAACCTTGCCTGTGATATAAATAGGAGTTGCTGGAGAGATAGGTGTGTATCCCAGAGACTACCCTGTCTATGGACCAGGCTCCCCACCCATGTGAAGCAGAGTTCTGCCTAACCCAATTCAAGTGCAACTTGGACAATTGGATGGGAAACCAGAAATTCATCCCTGGTTTGGCATGTATGTTTCTAATGGACACAGGTAACCTGCAAACGTTTCATCTCCCAGGCCCATTCTTACACTTATCAAGGGTATCAGAACTAGTCACAGATTTGAGATGCATGGGTAGACTTAAAAAGGCCCTTGTGGTCATTAGCCTAGTAAACACCCTTATGAACTTATAAACCAGAGGTAGACAAAAATGAGGCAGCAACTGAATGTGTCAAAAAACAAAAGAAAAATATAAGGTGAAGGATAAGATGAGAAGGCAAGAAATGTGGAAAAGGCAAACCAAAAGAAGAAAGGTTAATACTGGCAGCCCAGAATAGTGGACTACATACATGTTGGTTTACAAAGTCTATTGAAAATGTCAGAGAAACAGATAAATTAAGGTTTTGTAAACAGAACTGGAAGCAGTCACACATCTTGTTGCTGGGTGTGATACAGAGCAGAGGGCCTGTATAGGCATAATAATGTGGTAAACTATTGCTTTGGGGATTATGCAAACATTACAATATTGAAGTAGCTGAGAAGCATTGGAAATATGAGCCACAAAGCATTACAGAGAATGATGAAGTTTGCATCTCATGAGATCAGCCATTACCAACAGTTCAAAACAGATTTGAGAAAACAGACAGCATGACCAGGAACTGAACACAAAGACCAAAATGAAAATAAAAAATTCCAAGTGTACACAGCAGGTCCACACCAGTAGAAAAAAATATATATCCTTTTATTCACAAGTAGAGTAAGCACTTTCGTCAGCTTATTGCTAAATACTTCATCAGAATCTACTAAACAAAAAAATGCAATGCCTTTAAATAGTTACAAAACACACCACCTGATCAATTAACTAATTAACCCTTAAAAAATACATTTAAAATTTAAACATAATACAATTATACTCATATTTAATAAAAATAGTCTCCCAATACATATATATGTATTCCTAATATAAATCTAGACTAAATAGGACTGCAGCTTAAGTACACTACTGATACCGCAATAGTCATTTAACCCTGGACAAATATGTACTTGCAACTTAATTTGCCACAACAGTTCTTTAAGCTCCAAGATTTCCTTTCATTGCCCACCCCGGGGATTTTGACATTCCTGCTCTACCGCAAAAAATAAAATTTCATGGTCAGGAAACTGTTCTATATGTTTTGCCAGAGCATTAATCTTTTTATGTTATCTAATGTCCAAGGAGTGTTCATACATACAGTCCCAAAAACGTCTCTGCATTTTCCCCACATAAAATGTGGGGCACACCCTACATTGAGCCACAAATACAATGCCTTTGGTGTTGCAGTTGCAATGAAAATTAGATCTAATCATTTGGTGATTAACCACTAAGCTATCCCCTTGCAAAATATGTGGGCATTGTGGGCAAGAACCACATTTGTAAGTACCATATTTCCTGAAACTAAGTTGTGAAGGAATGTTATTAACATTCTCAAGAAAATTCTTAATGGACTTGCCCTTTCTAAATACAATTTTATGTTCTGTCCCTACATGTTCTAGGACCCCTTCAAAACATCTAAAAATGTTACAATTATTTTTCAGGATATTTAGTTCATAGTTCATAGGTTGGTACTAGGCTATCAGCCCTAGGGCCTATACAAGCTTAGCCATAACAATTCCCCTGGCTATTTCTTCCCACTGCATTTATTTCTCTGGACCTCTGTCTACCAGGGTGACTGATGTGATCCCCTGGGTGAATTTCCTAGTTCATTAAAGTCAACAGATTTTACACTCTCTTCGACAATGTTCTTATATTCTCCATCCTTTTATCATTCTCTGTTTTTAAACATGTACTTTGAGTTGCATTCCACATTCCTTCTGGAAGCTGGAAGGGATGTGTGCCTAAAGCCCACACGCTGTGGACCTATTGCCTACATTAGCCTGAATCCCTCAATAAACACTTATAAAAAGTAAGTTGTCTGTGGGCTTTTGAGGGATCGATGCTGAGGAGAGCAATTTGAAGAGAATGACCTAAGAAAAGTCCTGTCCTAAGCACCAAAGCTGAAACAGTGTAGAAGGCAGGCATCAGCTGATTCAATCCCAAAAGACATAAAAGTACAACTGACACACAGGACAGACTGGACTGGTGAGACAGTCCAAAAAGAAATATTCCATTCAGCTTGTAATGATGATGAAACTGTTCCACAATGGTTAGGCCAGTGGAACAAATGCAGGCCTGCATCAATATCTGCAAATCTCCCAAGGATGCTCAAAATGTAAACTATACCCACAACTGGCATGAAAGCTAGGACCAGGCTGGTGAAAGAGTTAAACACAACTTGGAACTAAACACAAGGAGGTCATAGTAAGTCATGTGCACATTAAACTCTACATCTTTGACAAGGTTTACAGAGATATTTCTTATGAAATAAAACCATGTAGAAAAAAACCTTCGGAGCAGTAGAGCTCAAGAACCAGACTAAGTCAGGACTACAAGGGGCACCACACTGTCCAGGAATTAAACTTTAGAAATTACCACAACTGACATTAAAGACAAAATAGGACTAGTGAGAGGGTCAAACAGAAAGGAAGTTCTTTAAATTCACAGCAGAATATGAGGAGTCCACTGCAAGTCATGCCCAGATAAACATCAATGTCTACACATTTAGCAATGCTAACAAAATATTTGCTAGAAGAAAGCCAGGTATGAAAAGAAAACATTTAATCTACTTCAAGAATTACCAGAAGAGTGTTGCAAACACAAACTGAAATAAGATTATAACTGGTACTACTGCCCTGAAGGACTTTTACACATTAAGGTTATTAACGGTTACACGAAGACAAAGACCTGATCACATAGGCAGTTTCCAAGGACTGAAAATGTAATTCTTGATAAGTCAGTCAAGCAGTTGCATTTATTTGGTAAAACTGCAAAAAGATTAGAGGTTAAGTCTGATCTATGAATGTATTAATACCTAATAATCCAAAAATTATCAAGAACATATATAGAGAACAAATGTGCCTGCCTGCAAGACATACACAGAATGGTCTAAAAGGAATAAAACGGTGAGAAGAGAAAGGTAAAAAATAATGAGTATGAAGTCAAGGATTAAAAAATTCATAATGATTACGACATTAAAGGCAACGGAAAAGCACAAAATTTCAGCAAAATGCATGCAAAACAATGAAACACTTCATAAAATGAAACTGCGGCCTAGGAGAGTTGGTGGATGTGACTATACTTATGTACTGCAATGCAAAGGAGTTCAGGAGAGGGGCATTTCAAACACAGAAGTGTAGAAAAAAGAGGAGGCATTAGGATACCTGGGAAAGTTTTAAACTTAATCAATGTGTTAAGTACGGGAACTAGACAGGTAATCAGCCGTGGTTTTCTGACTGACAATACTGTGGCACAATTTCACTGAAAGCCACATTATGTGTAGTTGGAATGTGGACTTTATAAAATATCCACATGTTCACTGGAAAAAGTGGTGACAAAGGCCTTAAAAAAGTCATACTTCTGCACAGCCCCGTCATTACCCCTCAAACTGATATGTTTGTTATTTTCCCTTATTATAGGTCTATACACCATATTCACTCTTTTGGCACAAACCTCGGAAAAAATCTGTTGTACAATCAGGTTGGGAAAACCATGTGCCATCAACATATTGACCAGTTTTCTCCCTGTTGTCGAAAGACATCTTCCTCAGAAACCATTCAGGCTAATCTAACAAATTGCCCTTTTACCAACCCTTTTTTTTGATGATACGGGTGGAAGCTAGTAAAATGAAGCAGACTATTGGAATAGGTTGGTTTCCTAAAAATGTTGCTTGCGTGTCTTTTGTTGACATAATCCTTTTTTAGTTCAACATCGAGATGGTGAATAGTGTCAGAGTGACAGGTGTAAGTAATTTAAAAAAAGCTGTTTGATTGCAATACTCTAGAAAGTTACTAATCTCATATACAGGTCCTTCCCAAGCAATAAAAATGTCGTCCAAAAAGCAACAAGACATATTCCAGTATTGCTCGTACCCTGAATCATTGAGAAACCTTCTTTCCCAACCAACATAATAATATTTGAAAAATGGGGGCACAGGAGGCCCCCATTGCCACCTCACATTTCTGATGGTAATATTGGCCTTCAAAATACACAAAATTACAATTCAGTACAGTCTCCATAAGTGTGGTTAAAACATAAATATCATTGTTTGAAAACATCCCGATAGCAACAATGTAATCATGAAACCATACCATCCCAATGTCATGAGGAATGACATTGAACAAATTGACCACATCAATGGTTAAAAATCTAATATCCTCCGAAAATGTCAATTTTCCAACCTTCCTTAGAAAGTCCCATGAATCCTTATACAATTCCGAGTGCACTTTCATACATTTTTTTATTTTTGTGTCAATAAACCTGGCAAGGGGGTGGATCATGGCTTTTGAACTATCAGCCTTAATGGGGGATCCACAATGTCCTTGTGGATATTGGGAAGTCCAAAAATAGAAGGTACCACAGGGTGTTCACATTTAAGAAAATCATACTCATCTGGGGTAATCGCACCTTGATCAAACATGTCTTTAAGCAAATAATCTATCTGTACATAAGATAAATTAAATAAATTAATAGATGTTTCATCATACATAGTATCTTCAAGCAACATGCCATTCATACGGTTAACATAATCAGTTTTAGTCATCACCACAATCCCCCCGCCCTTATCGGGCTTCATAACTCTGATATTCTTGTCTGAACATAGTTCCTTAAGTAAGCCCCTTTCACTTTTTGTCAAATTAAAATTAGTTTCTGAATGAAAACCGTCCAACGTTTTTCTAAAGTCAAACTCATAAATATTTTCAAAAATAATAAGGGGTGTCTGCATGGGGGGATTAAAAGTGCTTTTCCTGATGAGTTCCCATGTATTATAAGCCCCATTTGTATCATGAAACAATAGTGACAAATTAAGTTTTCTCAAAAATAATTTAAAATCAACAATTAAATACTCTAAGTGAGTTTTGACAGTGGGTACAAAATGTAGACCTTTGCTCAACATGTCACTATATTCTACCTTGAATATCTTGTTTGTATAATTATAAAGTTTAAAGTCACCTTTTTCATTCAAAATAGTAACAGGTCCATTATCGGTCGTCACTGAATCATCAAAGGTTAGCTGAAAGCAAATCCCTTCCTGTGTTTCTTTGTAGATGAGATTTTTATTGCTTGGGAAGGACCTGTATATGAGATTAGTAACTTTATAGAGTATTGCAATCAAACAACTGTTTTCTTTTAATTTAATTAAACCTGTCACTCTGACACTATTCACTATCTGGATGTTGACCTAAAAAAGGATTATGTCAACAAAAGATACACAAGCAACATTTTTAGGAAACCAACCTATTCCAATAGTCTGCTTCATTTTACCAGTTGCCACTCGTATCACCAAAAGAAAGGGTTGGTAAAAGGGCAATTTGTTAGATTGGTTTATAGTAGATATGGTTTCTGAGGAAGATGTCTTTCAACAAGAGGGAGAAAAACTGGTCAATATGTTGATGGCATGTGGTTATCCCAACCTGCTGGTACAACAGATTTTTTCTGAGGTTTGTGCCAAAAGAGTGAATATGGTGTATAGACTTATAATAAGGGAAAATAACGAACATATCAGTTTGAGGAGTGATGACGGAGCTGTGCAGAAGTCTGACTTTTTTAAGGCCTTTGTCACCACTTTTTCCAATGAACATGTGGATATTTTAAATATCCTGAAAAAGGATTGGAACATTTTTAGATGTTTTGAAGGGGTCCTAGAACATGTAGGGACAGAACATAAAATTGTGTTTAGAAAGGGCAAGTCCATTAAGAATTTTCTTGAGAATGCTAATAACATTCCTTCACAACTTAGTTTCAAGAAACATGGTACTTACAAATGTGGTTCTTGCTCACAATGCCCACGTATTTTGCAAGGGGATAGTTTAGTGATTAATCACCAAACGATTAGATCTAATTTTCATTGCAACTGCAACACCAAAGGTATTGTATTTGTGACTCAGTGTAGTGTGTGCCCCAAATTCTATGTGGGGAAAACACAGAGACATTTTAGGAATCATATGTATGAACACTCCTTGGACATTAGACAACATAAAAAGACTAATGCTCTGGCAAAACATATAGAACAATTTCAGACCATGAATTTTTATTTTTTGCAGTAGAGCAGGTATGTCAAAATCCCTGGGGTGGGCCATGGAAGGAAATCTTGAAGCTTAAGGAATTGTTGTGGCAAATTAAGTTATAAGCACATATTTGCCCAAGGTTAAATGACTATTGAAGTATCAGTAGTGTACTTAAGCTGAGGTCCTATTTAGTCTAGATTTATATTAGGAATACATATATATGTATTGGGAGACTGTTTTTATTAAATATGAGTAGAATTGTATTATGTTTAAATTTTAAATGTATGTTTTTTAAGGGTTAATTAGTTAATTGATCCGATTTGAGAAAACCAGATATAGTAGTCCATGAAAATAAAACAAAAGTAGCATTGATCATTGAAATTCCTGCACCCACTGATTTTATTGTCTTATGTACAGAGAGACACAAAGTGATAAAATACAAAGATCTAAAGGCAGAAATGAGGGCAGTGTGGAAGAAGGATACCAGGGCAGTTCCAATGTAATTCTATATGAAATGCAGTAGGAGTCAGTTCTGGGCACACTGCAGGTGCTGTGAAGAGCACTTCTGGCTAACATTAAAGATTGAAACAATATTAATTTCATGAATTTTAATCATACTTTGACTTCATAATGGGGTCCATTCTCAGCATGGTATTAGAAACCCAAAAGACTTGGAAAATTTAAATGTGAGACTCAAACCCTGTACTTTATGTCTACAAGGTAAACACCTTAGCCATTATGATAACCCCCCAGTCCCTAAAATTATTAGTCGGTTTCTCTGATTTTTAATTTATTTATTTATTGTTTGTTGACTGGATTAATCCACTAGTCTATTAGCCTTTTTTCAGGTTAGACCCAAGATGGTACTTGTACTACTTGGGGAAATTTCCCTACTGGTTTCAATAGGTGTCATGAGAATTGTTCATATCCACTTGAGTTACCACCAAATCAAGCAGATGGGGCCTTGTTTTAACATATTATTCATAGGACAGCAGCCCCCTTATGCTGCACTGCAATGTGAACAATCAAACTACCTTGTGTTGGAATAAAACCCGCAGCTTTCTGCATCAAAGGCGTGTGTGCTATCTGTTGCACCATTGGCACTGCTCCTCTTTAAGCCATATAATTTCTCAGGTCTTACTAACTTAATAAAGCACAACTTCCACAATAGAATTTTATGATTTGGAGAAAAAAATAATTTGTCAGTGTACTCAAATAGTTTAATACTGCAGGTGACTCTGTATATTCATATAGTGTGCGTAAACTATGGAACCCACATTCCACTGCCACTGAAATCTATTCAAAATATAAACTCATTTAAAGCACAACAAAAATTTCATCTATCAAATCATTGGATCTGCTGTCTACATCTCCATGATAAAAGTTACTGTTATGTTGAGTTTGTCATGTCATCAAACCATTTCTCTTCTTTCAGAATCCTGTGCCCAACAACCAGTCTTCACCAATACCTGAATAGTTTTATTAGCATCTCCCAGCTATACACATTGTTTTGTGACACTGATCACTCCCCACCTCTGTACTTCTGATATAAATCTTATGCTACTCATATGCATGTCTCACCCTACTTTACATCCCACCTCTTAACCACAACAGTTACATCTTCTGTCCTACCTAGTGCCTTCCCTCACCTCTTTTTCTTTGAATTTCTAAGCATTAATTGCGTGAGCTATTATCTGTCTGACAAACCCACTAATACACACCTTCAAATGCTCAGTGTTCAACATCTGCTAATGCACAAGTATCTTTTGTACAGTAATAGCTGTCTCTCATATGAATGTAATCTAATTAGCAAATGCATGTGTAATTGTTACTGTAAATTATTTAATGTCTGTTTATGTATATTAGTGAACATTTGTTTAAACATATTTGTAATGTTTTAGTGCTTTTTCCCCTGTAGGCTTCCACTGAAATTTTTTTTTTTGACTAACCAAGTTAGAGAAACCTGTTAAATGAAAGTAAGATAAAATAAAAATAAATTTAGAAGGTTCCATCAGTACCTTACCTGGCACTCACAGATCAGCATCTAGTAAACCATTAACATGTGGACAGGAAGGCCAGTCATGACTCAGTCAAACTGTGCACCCACAAGTGGAATTGAGGGAGGATGAGTGACTTCCACACCCGAAATGTCATGAAGGTATGTGTAACATTAAACATCTTAGCTACTGATATAGACATAGATATATAGATATATCAATCAGTAGGAAGGGCTTCCACTCCCTGAACTGTCAGGTGATCTTCAATGCAATGAGCATTATATATATAATGTGTCCATTCACCACCCAGGCAGTCCCCGTGATTCACATATGGCACACATTCGACCTACATAAGTAGTATAAATACCACCTTTGGTGTCCCTTGAAAAGACAAAGGATGGTGATAGATACTGTATAAAGTAATTGCTTCCCCTATCAATATTTGTAACCATACTGAGATAGCTTTCATTTTATGAGCAGCACCACACAATGTTCATTTCTATATGCAAGTTAAGTTTTGTTTCTTAGCAAGTAGGGGCATTTCTTGTAAATGACACAGGTAGGACTCATCTTGCAGCGTGAGTGTTTGTGTTTGATTAATGTCCTTATTAAGGCTTTTCTACTTAAAGACTGAACTGGTACAGGATGTGTGTCATCGGTGGTGTAAAAGATGAAAATTTCTAGACTGACTTCGGTATATTACCTTCCATCTGGAAGTCAAGAGGAGAACCAGCTGAGTTAGAGCTGTGATACGAACTGAACTGTGGGCAAAATAATAGAGTTTCTCTTTTTTACTTCAGTAAAAGCTATTCAGGTTATATTGCCTAAGGTGCATTCTTTCAGTGGCGAGCCAGCTGGGCAGTAGTGAGGTATAGAAGTATTGTACCTTCCCAACTGACCTTTCCTTTCAGGCATTCAGTGATGACAGTATCATCTTCTGTGGTTGCAGGTTTGGTGTAAACATTCTCTAAGTTTTTAGTGATATTCATCAAAATTTTTGAAGATGTTTGTCTTCTGCAGTTGCAGTTTTGGTGGGTGGCACTCATCAAAATTTCAAAGATGACAGTGGTTCCAGTTTCCAGAAATCATTTTACAACAAAAATGTCCAACAGTCTTTATTGCCATTTTGCAGGTGTTTGCCCTTTCTTGTTTCAACTACCCATTCAGGGTCCAATGCGTACAGCTCTTTACGGTGCTCTTCAAATATTCTACTAGCTGTAAGACTTTATTTTCCAGTATGAATAGTGTAAATAAATTAGCATCTAAATATAAAGTGCCTCTAGCTATTAGCACTTCAAAAAATGTTGAAACAGTGTGGTTGCAGGTCTTTGAGTGGATTTTAACAAATCATAAGTTTTCATTTTTCTATTCTTATAATCTGTCTCGTGTTTTAACTAAAGCACTATAAGTTTTGCATTAGAAAATAGGATCCCAAAAGTGCCAAAAAAAAAAAATCACTGAGGCTTGTGTTAAGTAGCTATCCACTACACCTATTCATGTTATTTCAAGTACATTAAGCACCTCTGTTTCAGAACTCATTAATGAACTACATTCCACTGTGAAAAAGGATTTCCCTACCACAGACCTAGGACAATTGTTCTCTTTAATTGTGGGAGAGACAGGAGAAGTTTGATTGTAACGAAGCCAAAATTGATGATAAATGTTTATGTACAATACAGGCATTACAAGACAGTTCCAAAACAGCTTCAGCCTCACTTTACAAAAATTACACACAGAGTGGAAAGCTTTGTTACAGGAATATCAGCGGTATCCTTTTTCCAGTCTATCATAAGCAAATTCCACCATTGTTGACCAACAGTCTCAGGCTATCTCTGATGGTGATCATAATGACTTCACCTCTCTAACCCCAATTAAAGTCAGTCCATCCAACACCTCACAAATGGGCAAGAAATTTTCCAACAGTCCAAACAACTGCAAATTATACCCAAATGGGATGATAGTAAGGGTCATTTTCAAAACCTTATCCCTTTTGAAAACTGGATCAAAAGTGCATCAGGAGGGGAGAGGAGTACATTGTCAGTGTTAGATGTCTACATTTAACAACACAATCTGTATTTACTCACTTTGTTAAATAGAATTCAGGCTGCTCTTCAAGCCTATACCAAAAAGGTTAGATTTGACCCTAAGATGTTGGACACCTTTAAAATTGCTAGGCATGATCAGCTGTTAAAACAGGCACATGCTTTCAAACTTGTTTTACTGATAGTTCATAATTACAATAATCTAGATATTAACACATTTTTTTGACATTTGTTTATGAGCTGCACCACACCAGGTTCATTTCTATATACCAGTTAAGTTTTATTTCTGCGTACAAGTTAAGTTTCATTTCTGAGGAAGAAGAGGCATTTCTTGTAAATGATGCTGGTAGGACAGTATCTGAAGTATCATAGCAACATGAGTGTGTTTGATTAATGCTCTTGTTAGGACTTGTCAACTAAAAGACTACTGCCACAGGATGCTTGTCATCAGTGGTATAAAAGATGGGAATTTCCAGACTGACTTCAGTACGTTACCTTCCATCTGGAAATCAAGAGGAGAACCAACCCAGTCAGAGCTGTGATATGAACTGAACTGAAAGCAAAATAATAAGGAGTTTTTATTTTGTACTTCAATAAAGAAACAAACGGCCAGATAGCAGTAGACTCCAAATAAACTTTGTTATAAAAATGCTTGAGCTATTTTGTCTAACTAAAAAGTAGACATCATCAGAACGATATGAATTAAAAGACTAACCATCTAAATGCCATAAAACCTTACAAACACCCCCCCCCCTTTTATATGAACACAAAATCTGTAAAAATGTGGCAAATGCCCACTAAAAGAATTAAAGCAACAGGCACACCAATAACATAAAAAAGAAAAAAGTAATAAATCTGTGCATTAATACATAAATAAAACTTTTCTCATTAAAAAACTACAATGAATTAATTACAATTTTGATGCTATATATTTTAGCTCACTGGTGATTGAAATCACCTTATTTAAACTGGGCATATCAGAGGCATCTAATTTAGCTGTAGCTGCCAAATCAACTCCTTGTGCAGCAAATGGTTCTGCCAAACACCTCCATAATTTTCTGATTGTACCCATTCTAGAACAGAAAATTTGAGCATATTAAAGTTATTACAATCCATGGCATGCCTACCTAGGCCACTCTTGTTGTCCTTGTTAATCCCATACAAATGCTGATAAATCTACGTATTAAGGATGTTAATCGTCTTTCCTATATAAAACCCACGACAGGACTGACATCTAGCCAAATAAATCACCAAGGTAGTATAGCAATAATACCTTCCCTTGGGTATCCATTTTTATTTTGTCCCGTAGCTCGTCAATGTATTCTGTTTGTACATAGGCACATTGGTTGCATCGGCCACATTTTAAGCATCTAATATCACCACTGCTGAAATTTTCTATTGGTCTCTCTAGTATTTTTTTTTATGTTCTCATGTTTTTTAAAGGTACACGTTGGGTGTTTATCAAAACAACTTTTAAACTCATTTTCATTTTGCAAAATAGACCAGTTCTTAGAAAATGTGGTCCAGTGTGGTTTGCTTTCCTGGTTGATTTACTTCAATAAAGGTTATTCAGTTTATTAATATGGCACTTTGGAAACAGCTAAGGCAGCAGAGAAACATCCCACTTGGGGTGCCACCATACCATTAGGACAATAACAGAAAAGTAAGGTGTAGAGTATGGTGGCAAATAGTAAGCAGTAGTACAGTATACCAGGCAGAGGTGTGTGTGCAATACATGGCAGGCCAGGAGGCAGCATCTTGTCCTCACCTACTGGCCACAAAACAGACAACACAGAATAAAATGATGCATGCATTATTAAACTCAAGTTTTGCAAGGCAGTGCAAGGTCTGATCATGATCTACACCAAATATAACCGTACCCATGCAGAGTAATGGTTGGGCAAGGTGCAGTCATGCTCATTTGCATAGTCGGGGGGTACATTGACAGGTAACAGTACCACATTACTGTGGGGTAAGGTCACGTGAAATCAGAAGCCACTTACTCTGATGAGAGGTTGTGGTGAGTCAGTGATCACATCTTCTGGTGGTGTTGGCAGTACAATTTTGTGAGAAGATAGTATTTTATGCTATACATTATGCATTCATCTGTGGGTGGCAATATGGTGGCACCACATTTATTTGTTCTCTTGCCAAGCTTATTATGCTAGCTTCCAATCAAGCTAAAAATGAAAGTGGCTAGCATACACCATGCTTGTTCTGTGTAAAAATAGAATTTATTACAATGTTAAAAATAAATAATCAACTCAATGGGTGAGTAGGCATTAATTAAAAGTGCTGTGCAGCAGTAATGAGTCATAAAAAATATTTGTGCCACTTCAGTGTAGTTCAGGCTTGCATATAACATAATCCTGGTAAGTCCAAACAAAAAGTTGTTTTTATATCTCAAAAGTCCTTTATTGACAGAAGCATTCCAACTGTCTTTGGTCCTAGGTGAGCACTAGATAAATTAGTCCTGAGTTCTATGTCCACCCTCTGAGAAATCCAAAAAACTGAACATAATTCCTTGCACATCAAAACTGGCTTCTCTGTAGGCAAAGGTACAATTCAGTTACAGGTGCACTTGGTTGAATACCTTACAGACAAACTTTCCTTCTTGCTGGAAATGAATTTGCCTTTGTGTGTAACCAGCTCCCTGAACTAAACAAGATCTAATATCATAGTTTCAGTTCCTTTGTCAGAGAATGTGTCTATTTAGCAGTTCTCAAGGAAAGTTCTTTCAGAGTCTAACTATAGCTCTGTTAGCTGGCAGCTCAGAAGGCAAGATGTGACTAAGTAACAGAAAATAAAGTAGGGGAGTTTGGGAGGGTGGCTTAATGGCTAAGGTATTTACCTTACAAACACAAGGTGCAGGGTTTGAGTCTCACAAGGGATAATTGACTAAGCTTAAAATGGCTCGCAAGGGCAGCTAGCTTAGTACTGAACTATGAATAATCTGAATATCTCAATTTCCCTGCTGTACAATGTCTCTCTTACAAAAACAGGAGAGAAGGCTTTGGAATTTGTTTTATTTATACCATGGAGTGATTCCAGCAGTGGTTGTATAACTCTTTTTAGTGTCATTCTATGGAACAGCTTGTTTTTCTCTTCCCGGTTTATTGCTTTTTGACAAAAATATGGGCTGGGAAAGAAGAGGGAATATTGGCTTTACTGTTATTAAGCTTTCTTTCACATGCTGTGTGTTTTAATATCCTCTTTTGGCATCTTAATTCCACAGCACAATAGTGTCCTATTTATGTATAGTTTTGAAGTCCATTCTATGCCAGTGAATTTGTATATCTCTTGCTGAGCTGAAAGCAGATACTGAGGTAGTTTTCCAGAAGACGAGAGGCCTTTGTTTTCCTGTTAGGAAATAAAGTCTGAAATTATACAAGCTTACACTCTGCTTTCCAGGGGTTTTCTTACTTACTGCTAAATTATATCAGGAGGTCAGAATGTTTAATAGACATCAGTACTTGAAGGCAGAATATATGCAATCAGTACACAGAAAAAATGGCACTATGCAAACAACAAACAATAGTTTGTACAATGACATAAACAGTGATAGCAAATACAGTAATAAAAGTAATGCTAATGATAACCATGACTATTGGGGAAGGGTTTGTGTAAGAGTTAATGTGCTCAAATTACAGGGATGAGGTGCAGGGTTTGATTCTTACCTCTCTGTGTGTCCATTTGGGATACTGAAAAATTAGAAATAATGGACTATGTGCAGGCAGCCTATGGAGATTTCCCAGAAGTTGATATTGAGGAGCATATGCTGTGGTGATGGACAAGAGTTGCAGGCTGTGTGACTATAGGTGATAGTGAAGCTATCACAGTAGTGCTCTCTCTAGTCTGAGTAGGGTTAACATATGCCTGACTACCTCACATTCAGACTGTCCCATAGCCATTGACTGCAGGGCCAGCAGAGGCAGACCAGAAAGAAATTACCATATGTTTCAGCAAAGTGTACATGAAGGAAACATTTGCCACCATCAACTTAAAGGACAACAACAGGATTCTGTTATTAAATGCTCAACTTCTCTGTCCTTTTTCTCCCCATTTACTGTCGTGCTATGAATAAATAACAACACAGCATGTAAAATTATTTTAAATTGACTGTTTCTCCACTAGAACAGTACCTTATTGTACTGTGGTGGTTTCACAAAAAAGTTTATCCCACCCTGAAAAAGTCTCCAATTCATTGATGTCATTAAGGCCACTGAACACAGGTAGTTTTCTGGCCAATTCCCTCCCCAAACTGACATCACCATGACCGTCCTAAAAACCTACCCATGATGTGATGTCACAGCTCCCTGGTCCTTCCCCTGCCCATACAGAAAGTAAAGGTTAGAACAAGGAAACAGTACACGAGTCAAGTCTCCTGCTGTGAGCTGTCAATCACAGCAGGTAACAGCTCAAATTACCCTTAGCACTTTGACAGCTAGAAAAGTTAGGTGTGAAAGGGGATGGGAGATGAGTTAAAGTAGTACAATTCAGGCTTCACAAAAATGCAGTTTAGTCATTCTAAAAAGAAGCAGTTGTAAAAACCACTTTGAAAATCTCTTCTGTAGCATTTGTACTGTTTGTCTTTTAAGTAGTCATTGAATGGCATGAAATCTTACTTAAAACTAACTGTCTGAAAGACAGCAGTATATGCGTGAAAAATCAATGCAGTGACAGGAGCTTTAGGAAGAAAGAGGCCTGCATGATGTAACTTTTTACAGATGAGAACTGAATTTTGGAATACCTAGAGGCAGACTAAACAATCAGAATTCCTTCAAGATGCCAGACCCCATGTGGTCATTTAAAACCTGTAAATAGTCCCACAGTGGTGTTAAAATGTAGGAAACACCAAGCCATGATGAAATAAACATGTTTTTTGAGTCTGTGGGTGTGTTTCTTCTTTAAGAAGCACAGTCAGCCCCCTGTCCTTGTACTCAGTGATACTATGCCAGAGTTGCACATTGTCACGGAAGCCACAAAGCATAATCACTGTATTCACAATACTGTTTGTATTAGTTGTCTGTGCCTGGATCAATGACCTGGACATCATCTGATTTATGCTGTGCTCACATCAGTGACAGAACTGAAGTCATGGTGGTGCCATCACAATCCCTCAATCTTCTCTCTTGTAGTGGGTATGTGTGTATATCACAGGTGCTGTGAATTTGAAATGCTATGTGGGTTAATGTGAAATGAAATGTGGGTTGAGGACTTGAGCCCAAGAGGGGTTCACAGTCACAGGATTGTTTCCATAGGTCAGTGAGGCTGTGAAGTCAATGGATACCTTCACAGTCATCTTTGTCATGGGAGATGTGGGTGTGCACTCCCATAGTAGTGTTGCAAATGCTGCCACAGTGTCATTAGTACCATGTATACATTGCCATCAGCTACAGCAACAGGTGACCTGCCAACATCAATCATGTTCTATCCCATTGTGTTGGTCCCCTCACTAATGGAAATTGTAAAACCATGAACACATAATACCTATAAAACGTGATATGTGTATAACATGTACAAACATATCTTGACTTGCAGGTTGTTACTACTACAGCCAAGAAATACCTGAAAGAATGGATATGTGGAAGGTACCTTGTGAATTTGCCCTGTCATGCATGCAATACATTGTACCCTACAGATGTGTAGCAGTTATTGCTTGTTTCATCCCTTCCTGACACTTCAGCATTGCCAGTCTAGGTGCTACACCAAATCCACCATGGAATGAAAGATTGTTCCACTTCTCAGAGGGGAAATCAGGAATCCTTTGATATCTGTAAGCTTTTTCTCTGTGGATGTTGACCTCTGTGGTAGACATATCCTTGACAATGTCATGTGCCTTGTCATTTGCATAGAGTACCATATCTGTTACCATTTGCTGTATCTGTTGGAGACACATTATGGATGAGCGCAGAATTCATAATATGCACTACTCCATGTCTCACCTGCCCCCAGTACATCTTGTCTTTAACTCCTTTGCCTACAAGGTGTATTTCATGTGTGCAGAGGGCCTGCAGTAACACACACCTTTTATCTCCTCGGTGGTAAACTTTTCAAGCTGTTGCCTGTCTTGGGGAATGATAGTAAAACCTGTACACTTATGAGTTACACTTCTCACCCAGTGAGTATATCAAGCAGGCTGTGGAAGACATTCAATAATGGCCACTGTCTCTTTTCTCTGTTCTGCAGCTGGTTAGTAGGATGCTGTAATGATCTGCGTGTCCCCATGTCTACACTGTAAAATTGCTCCGCATACATCCCTTTCACATATCTGCCTATAGGCCAAATGTATTGCTACATACACCCTGGAAGACAACTCCTTACAATACATTGCAATGCCTCACCCTGTCTACGGGGTCATCATGTCTCTTATGAACACAGTTTTCCAATGTTAAACTCTGAACTCAACTGTTTCTAAACACAAGGTTCTGTTCCTGAACCCCTACTGTTTTTCCTTATCAGCAGTGACCTCAGCCTAAATCTTCCTGCCCTTAGTCTCATTGTGTATGTGGACAACATCCTGTTACTCAAATCCAAAAAGACATGTAATACCATACAAACCAACATTCAATCTAACTTCTTAAAAGTCTTCAAATGGAGTGTGTCAAACAAGCTACTTATTAATCCCAAGTAAACCATCCTTATGGGCTTTTCAACACAAAGGAAATTATCATCATTACAACCACTGATTCTTAAAGGCATGAATAATAATTATTACATTATCCCCAATTCCAATGAACAGAAATATGTAGGACATGCTCTAGACCCTTGCCTTAACTTTTCAATCCTTACTGACAAAGTCTCCACAAAGGTATCTTCCCAACTTAAACCATGCTACTACACATTTCAGTCCTCTCACTCAATGCTAGGACTGCCATACCTAGCAATATTCTTATAACAAAACTAGCACTATTTAACTGTAGCCTCCAGGCATGCTTTGTGCCAAGCAAATAGAGGACTGCAACTGTCATTCCCCTGCACAAAGGCGAGTCATCTACAGATCCTGGAAACTACAGACCCACAGATTCCAATAGTCTCATATAGTAAACCATGGAAAAAATTATCATAGAAATGATAAACAATGACATAGGAAATCTTCAGATATTGGATCCAACCCAGTTTGTTTTCATCAAGGGCATGTTATGCCTACTCAACCTAGAAAACTTCTTTGAGAAGGTTACCAAAGCAATGGATAACAGCTAAACTGTGCACATTGCCTATTTTGACCTGGCTAAAGTATTCAACACAATATCCCACTCAGGAATTTTAGGTAAATTCACAAAATTAAGTATAAACCCCTATGTTAGGGCTCCACAGTAGAACACAAAAAGTTAAGACAGGGGAATCTACATCAATAAAAATGTCAGTCACTAGTAGAGCCACTCCTTTGGTATCTACTTCTCGAAAGTCAAGGCCAATGTCAAGGGCCTCTGACTGACCACATTTCCAGATGACTGCAAACTACATGCAGCTATACAGTCTCCCAAAGACACAAATACCCCCCAAAAGGGCTTGACATGGACCAATAACTGGCATCAGAGCCACTGTCTAAAACACAGTGCCAAGAAATGTATAAAAATATCCTTTGCATAGATGGCTATCCCTGGAAACTATCATATTATAGGTTTATAGGTGTGTACTAGTCTAACAACCACTGGGGCCTTTTTAAGCCTAGCCATGCATCCTAAATCTCTGACAAGTTATGGTTCCATTGGTAAGTGTAAGCAATGGCTTGGGGATGAAACATTTTATTTATTTATTTGACATTTGTTGACCGGCAGTGTCTGACTGAGCAAAAACCCTTTTTCAGAAGAGGCCTGGGGAGAAAAGCTCCACAGTAGCACGAATAAGTAATAACAGACAAACAGTAATGAAAAAGTACATTTAAGTGAATAAAATAGAGTAAGTCAGACAGTATATGATTACTTGAAGGAGCAGTAATCCTATGTGCACTTTACTATGTGAGTGCAGTGAGAAAAAGCAGTGTACATGATATTATGAGACAAGCTATGTCACAGAGTTGTCGCTTAAAGCACTTATTTACAAATTACACAATATCAAGTCAGTGAAAAACAATTAACCATAGAGATTTTATACAAGATACTCAGTGGATAGTCGGCAACTGACAGCTCAAGAACAATGGATGATTTACAAGCAGGAGCCTGAGGAAAAACATTTATAGGCTGCCTGTCTCAATTAGAGACACGGGTGCCAAACCAGTGGTGAATTTCCAGTTCCCATCCAGTTGTCCAAGTTATACTGGAATTGGGTTAGGGAGGAACTCTGCTTCACATGGATGGGGAGCATGCTCCAGAGAAAGGGCAAGTGGAAATTGGGGTAGATTCCTTAATGGTATCCTGGACTGCAAACCTAATAACTTATGAAATGCACCTTGCAATTTCTATGTTTTCTGTTTAATTTCTTCAAGTGTTTTGGGTTTCTAATACCAAAAACATATAAACCATTATTATGCATTCACTCAACTTATAATACAGACAAGCTTCAATTTATTAAAATAGACTATGTAGATTTATAATCTTAGCAGACTCTAGAAAACACTTTTGTAAAGTATTGAAACACAGGTGCCCAGTAGGAAGGTAGCTGGAATAAAGAAGCTGAACCACGACAAAGTAAAATCTTTTTTAATACAAAACAGTGAGCGCTTTCGCAATGGTAACCATTGCTTCATCAGACAGTTCAATCAAACAGCAAAAGCACTTAAATACTTTAATTCATTACTAGAACAACCAATCCTGCCACTCAAAAGTTAATTCAGCACTCAGCAATCAATTAATTACTATAGTTACGTTTTGCCCTTAGTTAATTGCTGAAGTCAGTTTAAAAACCACATGCACAAAATGTAAAGACAAAAACATGTGGATAAATATAAATAAAATACATAAAAAGTCAATGAATAAATACATATACTCATGTTTCTCATTTAGTAACTACTTATGTGGCTAGATATAAGCATAAAAATATATATAAAAAATATATATAAAAGTGTAAGCAGTACACATTCAACAACTTAATGAATACATATATTCTGCCTAATAAATGCACGTTGCCCGCCTAGTAAATACATATGCTTTAATACATACATCTCAACAAATGCTTGTCTTTTGTGATATCTATGCTCGAAGCAGCTCAAGAAATACTGTCATACTGACCCAAAGCCCTGCATGTGTTTATGTGGTCATCTCTTGTTAAAATAGTATTATTATTTTTTATTTTATTTTAACCTTCAAGATTTTAGCACTGGCTTCAAAGGAAAGCTATCATTCAAACCCAAACCTCTGTGTGCTCCTAAACGCAAAATCCATTTTACTTCCATATTTTCAGTAGTATTGACTATGTCCCCCATCCTGTCGCTGACATTCTGAATGTGTAAAACCTGAAACAAAAATATATGGTCATCCCCCTTAACCAATGTATGCCTAGCCAAAGCACTATACAGTTGCCCTTTTCTAGTGCAGTAAAGGTGATCCCTTATCCGTTCCCTAAGGTGACAATTAGTTCTGCCAACATAGAAATGGAAACCTGTTGTGCAGTGAGCTACATACACTACGTTCTTAGTATTGCAATCAGCAGAATTCCTTAGCTCCCATAGACGCCCTGTTTCAGGGTGCTTAAAAAAACTTGATTCATCTATATAAATGCACTGTGTACATTTTCCACATCTATGGGTACCATTCACTGTGCTATCTATCAGAGCAGGTGTCCATGGATAGCAAAGCTGTTGTTTCAGATTTTTCTTATTTCTAAATGCAAAATGCGGTTGTCCACCGACTATATTGGTAGTATCCTCATCTACTAACAACATACGCCAATTTTGTCGTATGATGGTTTCAAACCTTTTCACATCCCTTGTATATGGTGAAACCATTGGAATACTCTGTTGGAAAAACATGGAATAATCTACCCTCTCATATCACTTCTTTAACCTCTTTCCAAATTTTTAAAAATCAACTAAAGACTCATCTCAATAAGCACTGGCTTTGCTCCTGCACTAATCCAGACTAATGCTCACTCTGCTCCTGCACTAATCCAGACTAATGCTTACTCTGCTCCTGCACTAATCCAGACTAATGCTCACTAAAAAAAAAAAAAAATTTTAAATTCTCTTATTTTATCTTTTTAAATCATCTGTTTAAATTGCTTTGTTGCTCATGTAATATTTTCATGCCTTTTTGTGAACTTGTACAACATATGGAGCTTTTCTCCCCGGGCCTCTACTGAAAATGGACATATATCCAGTTGGACTAGCCCGGTCAACAAATGTAAAATAAATAAATAAATAAAATAAAGAATATATGGTAATACACTATTCCTAATACCTACCCTGTCACTACCTGCTCTATCAGAGTAGTAGGGCTTCGCTTTACCTTTCCTTTCTTTGTGTACATTATGGTACACCTTATCAATTTCATGTTCACTCTACCCCCTATTAATGAAACCTGTTTTTAGCTTAGTTAACTCATTTGTATACGCTTCCTCTTGACAACATAGGCGAGATGTTCTCATTCCCTGACTATGCATTCACTCAACCTATAATACAGACAAGTTTCAATTTATTAAAATAGATTATAATCTTAGCAGACTCTAGAAAACACTTTTGTAAAGTACTAGAGTCTGTGGACTGGCTCCCTATAATGCACAGGGTTAGACTGTTCAGTTCTGTTTTATTTTAAGATAATAACTTTGGATACTCTCCCAATGAAAAGAATATCACAACAAAGGGAGCAAACCTACTCCATAAGAGGTAATGATGAAGACAAACTGATGTTTCTTGCACCTCTTTTGAAGAGAATATTTACAGAAGGAAACTTCAAACTGAGCCCAGCTATATGTAACAAACAACCAAATGAAGTAAGGGATCGGTATTGGTGAAAAACTTTTATATCTGAATTAAAAAATATCCTCAAGATGGAATTATTTGGAACTGTTTTCTGGACATCAGCTATCATTCATCATCCCTTTTTGTAACCTGCCTACAGTATAAATCGCTTTCAAGTGCCTATAGAACCGATGCAACATGTAATTATTGTAAACACTGCAAATACTCTACTACCAAGGCTTGGGCCGATAGCCTAGTACCTAAATATGAACCTGCCATAATAAATGTATTATTATTGTATTCCCACCATCTACACAGGGCAGTAGTAGTCTGGTAGTCAGCACAGAGGATGTCTGGCAGTTAGTGCAGAGAATTAAGGCTCTCAGCTTTTAACAGACAAGTTCCTGTAGAACTGATACAACATGTAATTATTGTAAATATTACAAATAGTGTACTATCATAATAAATGTATTATTACTGTATTATTACCATCTACACATGGCAGTAATAGTCTGGTAGTCAGCAGAGAGGATGTCTGGCAGTTAATGCATGAGCTGTTAATAGACAAGGTCCTGTGGAAGTGATACAACATGTAATTATTGTAAATAATACAAATACTGTACTACTATAATAAATGTATTATTATTGTGTTCCCACCATCTACACACAGCAGTAATAGTCTGGTAGTCAACACAGAGGAGGTCTGGCAGCTAACGCAGAGGAGTCTGGCAATTAACAAAGAGAAATAAGGCTATGAGTTGTTAACAAACAAGTTCCTGTGGAACAGGCTTTCATTCCCTCTGTCTTCATCTGCCTACTGTGTAGCCTTGAGCAAGTCACTTAACCAAACAGTGCATGGAGGCAACTGAAAATGTGCTAGGCTCCTCAATGGTTTCCTGGACTGCATACTTAAGAATTGTTTGTGAAATGTACCTTGCAATTTGTGTGTCTTTTCTTTAATTTTTCAAAACGTTTACTTTTCTAATACACTCCCTCCTGCTGAAATTCCTTTATATCACATTCCTGTCTTGAGTTGATAATTTAGTGGTGCAGCAGGTAGTACACTTGCCTTTAATTCAGAAGGCGCTGGGTTCTATTCCCATACTAAGTAGATTGATGGCTGACACTGCAGTGCAGCATAAGGGGGGGGGTTACTGCTCTCCTGAGTGTGTCATCCTTCACATGAGATGCTAAACCAAGGCCCTATCTGCCTGAGTTGGTGCTATCTCAGATAAATATAAATGGTCCTACAGGACATACTGAGAAAAGTAGGGGTCTTTTATTTCACACTACATACAAATCATTATTTACATATTTACTTAGTAATAAAATGTATATATATATATATATATATATATATATATATATATATATATATATATGGATTCACTTCAGAATCTCGTACTTCTGAAATCCTGAAATTCATATGGTTGAGACCATATGATTGAGGTTTCAGAAGTTTGAAATTCTGAAACAAATCCAACAACAAAAAAAGATAAAACATTTCTGCAGAGGGTCAAGCCCCCTGCACCCCCACACCCCTGCTACTTAAATATACCAACTCCAAGATCGCACTACAGCGAGGAAAAGGGAAGCCTCCCATTCCACGCTGTATACAGATCTCAGTTCAGAATTTTGACATTCTGAAACCTTGATCATATAGTCTCGACCATATCACTTATGAGATTTCAGAAGTTCGAGATTCTGATTCTGAAGGGAACCCATATATATATATATATATATATATATATATATATATATATATATATATATGTATATAAACATTTTTATTTTTTCCCACTTATTTTTTCTTATAATGTTCTCAGTGTTGTCCTTCCATAACTGACCATCACTCCTTCTTACACAACCATAATCTAATTTTTTACAATATATCTGACAACATTTTTTTCCTGTTGAACAGAATTCCATTCAATTTTTCATCCCAAACAACCCCTAATACATAAATTCTTATCTACCGTTCTCACAGATTCTTTCTTCTTAGTCTTATAATATCATGAAATAGATTCTGTTTTTTCCCATTAATACTGCTCACCAGATAAAGTATTTTCCTGAATGCTAACCTAATTGCCCTCCACATAAAACAGATTTCTTTCATTTTTTTTTTTATCAAGCCCTCCCATTGTGTCATAACTACATAAGTTTCCCAAATTGTATTCCTAGCAATGGCATGTCATTCATTGTAAAATACACACCTTTAATTTTCACATCGCCGACACCCGTATTTTGTCTTTATTAAAAGCCATTCCCTTTCCCTATAAAAATCCATTCAGACAATTCAACACTTCTCTGATCCCTATGTTGTTCTTAGCAACTACAACTATATCGCCTGCTTGAGATAAAAAGTACTAGAATCACCACCTCCCTTTGCATCAGATAGCTAACATCTTTCATTTTATAACCTACTTCACTCACTACTGCATTTGTTACCAATACAAACAATATTCAAGTCACTGGACATCCTTCTCTTATACCACACTCCATGCATATTTCTTTACTCAGCCACCCATTCTTTTAGGTTCATAGGATGATACTAGACTATTGGCCAGGAGGCCCATATAAGCCGAGCTAAGAATTTCGCCCATGTTCCCTCATGTACAAGATGCCTCCACACCGCTTCCCCAAAAGAGCAGCCAGGTTGTCTGCACACATCTGATGCTTTATGGTGAAGAGAGGGAAAAAAACTACTACTAAAATAATATAGTAATTTCAACATGTTGCTGTAAAACTACTACTGAAATAATATAGTAATTTCAACATGTTGCTGTAAAACTACTACTGAAATAATATAGTAATTTCAACATGTTGCTGTAAAACTACTGCTAAAATAATATAGTAATTTCAACATGTTGCTGTAAAACTACTACTAAAATAATATAGTAATTTCAACATGTTGCTGTAAAACTACTACTAAAATAATATAGTAATTTCAACATGTTGCTGTAAAACTACTACTAAAATAATATAGTAATTTCAACATGTTGCTGTAAAACTACTACTAAAATAATATAGTAATTTCAACATGTTGCTGTAAAACTACTGCTAAAATAATATAGTAATTTCAACATGTTGCTGTAAAACTACTGCTAAAATAATATAGTAATTTCAACATGTTGCTGTTGAGCACATATAATCACCCCCAAACATACACTAAGCATCTCTTGGATGTTCATAGCATTGAGCTACCACCAGGGGCAATTGAGAAACTGTGGCTTACCTCAATAAAAACAACGAAACAACAGAATTCTGCCCACGCTCTCCTTAGCGTTGCTAGTGATTTCCAAACTTTCCTGTTATCTCTGTCTCTCACTGAAATAGGCTTCCTCCCCGTCAGTGGAAACATGCAAGCACTGTGGAGTATAAGAATTGACGTAACTCTCTTCCTAAAAATGAGATGCAAATCTTTTTGTAAAAGAATTACCCAACCACAACGTCTTGCAATAGTCCTTTCCCATGAAAAAAATTTTAAATCTTCTGTTTTAGCATTATGGCATGTGGTCCCACCCTGTTTGGTATTCCAGCTAACCTCAATGCTTAGATATGCACAGCCTGCAGGTCTGGTCTGAATCAACAGTCAGCAGTAACTGAAATAAATAAATAAATAAAATCTTGTAATTGTGGCACAGCTCTTTCATGTATCTTTAACCTGCTAGATCATGAGCCATAGTTGAGCTTTTACTCAGGCTCGCCCACCTCTTATCCCCTCTTTAATTCTTGAGAAAGGAAATGTGAAAAATGATAACTACAGACTCACAAGCTTAATATGCTTATTAAGAAAATCTTTTGAAAATATATTTTAAATACATTAATAGCATTGCATGACTATAATATATGAGCTATTACCCAACATGGATTCCTCAACACCCTCACCCATTATTTTGATATGCTGACATGCACAGTCTCCTAATTCTTTTACCCATTTTATACTTCTCCATAGCATCCCACAATGCATCATGTCCTACTGTAGGAAATGCCTAGCTAATGTAACCCATCATAAGTCTCGCATCCTCCCTTTTACTTATAATATTACACTAATTTCTCTCACAACAATAACAATTCTTGACATCCCTTCCTTTTTATAGCGCACTCCTCTGCATAATTCTCATAACAATGTTTTAATCTGTGTTATTTAGTGCGATGGGTCTCCAGTTTTCATCATTCTTCCATGTAAATACTAATGTCCCACTACATAACTCTTTAGAAATGACTCCTTCCTTCAACCATTTAGTCAGTACATTTACAAGATACTCTCTTTGCTAATCCATTCATTTCTTGTGCATTCCATGGACTGTACCATCTATGTATGATATGATTTAAGACATGCTTTCCTCAGTACTGCATTCAATTCACTAATAGTAATTCCTTTCCAACATCTTTCTTAACTCATTGTGAATTTGTTTACTTTCTATTCTCTCTTATTTTCTTTCTCTTTTTATGGATATTTTCCACATGCTGTAATACAATACCCATAATTTGCTCGTGTTCTTTTTACATATCCGTTTACATTTTATAATACTATTAAACTAATTTCCCTGTTATTATTTTACCCAAATATGAAGATACCCTCTTATTTCTCTCCTGTAAATAATATCTCTACATAGCAGTAATACCTTATTTTTTTCAGTTTCTTTAGTACATTTCTTTTTCCATATCATAATACTTTCTTGTATTATTCTCTAAATTGTCTAATACATTTCTATAAGTTTTTTCATACTTAACTTTCTCTTCCTTTCTTACCTCATTCTGCTATTGAAAAAAAAAACACTTTTTCATATTTCTTTTTAAATTCACTCCAGCATTCACACTAGTTTTTATGTAAGTCCTGCATGGTTATAGGGATTCTTCCATAGCTGCTATACTTCCCACTCTCCAATTTCACCACAGTTTCTCATTTATTCTTTTTATTCCCTTTTCTATTTTAATATAATCCCTTTCTTCCACCATCTGCATCCATATTGCTAAATTGTCTGAAAAACCCATTGCACCATTGGCTACCCCAAACCCTTCGAATAATACAGATGCAAGTGTGCCACCCCTACTTTTATACGTCCATTGACTTTTGTTCCACACAGATAATTTATCGCACTTTATTACTTGCTATATTTTTAAAACCTTTCCCTTTCTTTTTCACTTTTCCAATTGAATCATAATTAAAGTTTCCTGGAATTATAATTTTCATGTTAACCACCACATAGTCTAGTATTTGGGGAAACAGATTCCCCTCTTTCCTTGCTAGTTATGTATGCATGTAATGCTATAATTCTATACATATATTCTTTCCACCTCACATCCACAACAGTTAATCTTTCCATCTTTTCCAATGTTACATCTAGTATTTTCAGTTGAACATAGCACAGACACTCCAAAAAACGTTCACTTCAATCACAGTTTGTGATAATCACAGTATACAGAATAGTCATTCACTGGTTATAATTAGGCTCTAGTAAATCAGTATTCAAAGGTTGATATGGAAAACAGTAATAAAAAGTAGTTTTTCTGCTTATATTCTGTGTTGTTTTATCACTTCTGTTTTTTTTTTTACTTCTTAAACCTGTGTTTCTGAGTCGTGGTATTCCCACAATCCTATTACAGGGGCAAGAGTTATGGTTTTAGGCTGGCAGGTTTCATACTAATTAGCTGTACAGGTGTTTGTCCAGATGTGGCTACCTTTTAAAGGTCTTTGTCTGGACTTTTGACATCTACAACTTGAGTGGTATGCCTTAACCCCACTACATGGCATAAACAAACAACTGGCAAGTCTTCCTTTATCACCTCTTTAATTTACTCTTCATCCTCATTTCCATCTCACCATCTCTCCCTTATTCCTTTCCAGACTGTAATCTTTACCTTCTGTCACCACCCATCCTGGATTTCTTGCATACTGTAACCCATCCCTTTTTAGACCCGTATAATTCCCTTTATAACTCCCAATAGCTCTCCTTCTCTCCCACATTCTTATCTCTGACATATGTGCCCCTCTTATCTCCCTGCTCTCCCTATAACCCCATCTGCAGTCATTGATGCACCCTACATTTAACTCTGTTCATTATATGTTGCCGGTATGTTCAGTATATACATTTGAAATAGCTGCAGTGTATGTCAGGTTGAATTATTTAAGTTCACTGGTAAGTCCATCATATATAGCATGTTTTTTTTTGCATAAAGTCTCTTTTAGGAGCTGCTATCATTAAACACTTAATTACTGAGTACTTTAGATTTTGTAACCTTGGGCTGATCCTGAAAATATACACTGTGGATTAATGCACTCCCCCACTTAATAAATACATATATACATAAATACACACATGCAAACATACATATGTATATCCAGCAGTGTCAATGGTGAAATAAGTAGCACACTTGCGTTTAGTGTAGAAGGCTATGGGTTATATTCCCACACCAGGTAGATTGATTGTGACACTGCAGTGCAGCATATGGAGGGTGCTGCACGCCTGAGTGTTCTTTTCTTTGGATGAGACATTAAACCAAGGCCATGTCTGCTTGAACTGGTGGTAGCTCAAGTAGATGTAAAATATCTCATAGCACCTATCAAAAGAAGTAGGGGTCTTTTATTTATATACAACAGCAACAATTATTTACAACAAATTAAAAAATATTTACAAATGTACAAATATATAGATATTCAAATCTAGTTGTACATATTCATAATTTCCTTTACAGTCCTACTAAATTTTCATCCCTATTACACCCCCACTCCTTTTTCCATAACCACCATCTGATTTGACTTAATATTGTTGCTAAAGTCCATTTCCCATTATACGTAATTTCATTTATTCTTTCATTCCATATAAGACATACCACATAAAACAAGTTCTGTGTCTTCTTTTAACATATTCTTTACTTCTATGCCTGCAATATCCATATTTAATCACATCCATGTTTATTTTATTCGCTTCTTCTATGTCTTTATAAAAAAACTCTTTACGTTGTTTTTTCCTAATGTTTTTACTCTTTTATATTGAAACGTTCTGCAGTTTCTATTGCTTGACAATTTAAACATATTCTGTCACTTTTCTTTCTATATCACATATTTCTTTTACTGGCAATTTATCTATTGCAAGTCTCCACAAAAATCTTGACATTCTACTTTCTACTTATACAATTTGTTTCTTATTTGTATAGCTTTATTTATTTTCATCTGTTAGATTTTCCCATGGTTTTATATAATAATGTTTTATCATTACATTCTCGTACTATACTTTTCTATCTTTTTCTGTATCATCAAGTTTTATATTACACAAAAATATTTTTTTTCTTTTCTTTACCTACAAAATTCCTCTTTTTACTGGATTTATAAATGAAAAAATATCTGCAGTAATTCCTTTCCATATACTGTTGACAACATAAATGCACTGGCTAAGTGTGCTGTTTTTCACATCAGTGCTGAATTTATCAAATAAGTCTTTTTTCTGAATGATAATGTATATGTTCTCCAGAAAATAACAGGTTGGTTTTATTTCTTCTATTGTTTTTCTCATTGAATTCTACATACATCTTTACTCCCAAATCATATACCTAACAGAGAAGTTTCAGTCATTGTAAAATACATACCCCCTATCTTTACTACATCACCTTAACCATGACTTTTTTTTTTATTTAAAGCCATCCCTATCACCTCTAGACACTCACTTATGCAAATTGTTACTTGTTTTATGTAAATGTTGTTTTTTGCAATTATTATAATGTCATCGGTTAACAGACCTGAAATTTTTAGCCTTTCAGGTGTTATGCACCCTGCCTCCTTCATTTTGTAATTTATTTCACATGCTATCACATTCATAGCTAATGCAAAGAGTATACAACTCATTCAACATCCCAGTCCTATATCACTCTTAATATGTACCTCTTGGCCTTACCAGCCATTTACAAGTATTTTGCTCTAGTATTGCTATATGCAGACATATATAATTTCCTAACTTTCTCACTTATATTACATTCTTTCAATATTACCCATAAGATTTTATGTCCAATGGTATCAGGTGCCTTAGTAAGGCTCCTAACATGATTTTTACTTATTTTCTATTCATAATATTATCTACAATTTCTCTGTCATTAATAATTCTTGACAACTCTTTGACTTTATACTGTATATACTATCTTCCATGATATTTTCAATTTTAGTTTCAAATCTGTAGAGAAGATATGTGAGTTATGGTGGCAGTTAACACTTATTGCCAACGTATTCCCAGGAATTAATGAACATGTCTCCATAAGTATTCTTAAGGTTAAATCTTTATTTGCTGCTATGTAGTGTATTATCTTCTAGGAATATTTTGAGTAACTGTATAATATATAATTATTTAATGTTTTTAAGTTTAGTATGGTTAGTTTTAGGAGGACATGTATTTAATTAAGTGTTTGTTCTTATATTGGTTGGGTGGGATCACATGATTTTTTTAAAATGATACTATTTACGTAATTTGTTAGTGTATGTAATTGAACAATGATGAAGTCTTGTGCTACAAGCAGACGAAAGCACTTAGTTGTGGAATAAATTTGAACTTTTTTCCTGTGTTGATCTGGTGTATGGTGTATTTGTGGACTGTGCCTTTGTGCTTGGTTCTTGGTTCTAAGTTTTTAGTTTCAAATCACTTTTGAATTATTTTCATAAAGATCTTATAATCATTATTATTCAGTATTATTGGTCTCCAGTTTTTTAATTGTCTTCTATATTTTTTCATATGAATTTAAGTTTTCCACTACATAATTCTTTATACATAAAGCCATCATTTAACCATTCATTCAAAATCTATAAAAATATTTTTTACCAATCCCTTAAATTTTTATTCATTTCATACCCTTTCCATCTAGTCTTGCAGCCAAATATATATTTAAAGTAAAATTGATAACCAACACCACTAAGAAATAAATGGCACTGAGCACTAATAGAACAAACAAAGTCAAACAACAATAAAACTGGCAGTGAAAATCAGTTACCATAAAAATGTCTGTTCAGACCAACTTCTATTCTTGTAAAGCTGTTTAAGGAAAAAACGATTTGCTGGACCCTTAGGTAAACTAAGGTTCTTTTATTCAACAATTCCAGAACAGGTAAGCGCTTTCACCAAAATGGCTACTTCAGACCTCAATAGTGTTACAAAAATGAAAACGTTCTCTATTTGTATATGAATCAATTAACTCAGTAATTAACATCTTAATTAGGGAGTGAAAACAATACTTTATTATTATCATTATCATACTTTATTTTTATCATTTAAAGACATACCTGTTTCCAACTCATTCTCTTTTTCTGTTAACTTTTTACTTTCCATGTTTTTTCACTACCTTCCTTTTTTCTTTAAAACATTTCTTGTACATATTGTACTGCACCAATCATAATTATTTACTGAGTTTCTATTTCTACTTTTACATTTTTTTATTTCTTTCATTATGCTACCATCTTCCATTACTAATCTATTTAAGTAATTTGATGTTTCTTCTCTTTTCCCTTGTAAAAATATCTTGCTTATATTAACATTTCTTATATTTTTTCTTGATTTTGTCATATAATTCTTTTTCTTTGTCAAAGTGCTTTCTATAATTATGTTCTAAATCTTCCAATGCATCATTATATGTTCTTTTATATTTTTTTTTTCTACTTTCTCACATCACATTGCCACTGTAAAAATCATTTTTATATTTTTCTTTAAATATCATCCACCATTTAGACCATTTTTTATAAATGTTTTCATAGTAATATGATGTTTCCAAAACTATATTACTAAACTCTTTTCTTCATCTTCTTTCCACGCTTTCTCAATTATCCTTTTTATTCCTTTCTCTATTTTTGCATATCTCTTGTTTTACTTCATCTCTAGCCATGTTGCAAGAAAATCATGAAATCCTGTTTTAACTACCGCCCTTTCTCCTATAACTAAACCTTCAGATACTATAAAATAATCTATATCAGTTCTATGCATACCCTTTTTGTAAGTCCATTAATTTTTGTCTCAGGGTTTTAACTCATTACATCTTATAACTTCTAACATATTACTTATATCATTTCCTTTCTTTTTACATTTACCTCTTAAATCACAATTACAGTCTCCTGTTAGGGTTCCTATTATATAACTGAAGATGCAGTCCTTTGAATGTGTCTTGCTCGAACTTGAAAACACGAAACAGCAAAATAACAAAATGGCATATAAGTGATTTCTTTCCCTGGGAAAGAAATTGCTTGGCCGCCTCTGTTACTTTGCCATTTCTGTCACTGTAGTGCAATCTTGGAGTTGGTATATTTAAGTAGGGGGGGTGTGGGGGGCACAGTCCCCCACATCGGGGGTGTGGTGGGTGAAGACCCCCACTTTATGTAATGTTTTGAAGTTTTTATTTTTATTTCTTTTTTTGTGGAACAGCGATTTTTTTTTTCCTGGGAAAAAAATCACTGTTCTTAGTGCTCGGGATTGTAAGCCTTCACTTACATGGGGTCGATAAATCAGCGTTCACTTTTTAAGCATTCACTGAATTAATATAGACCCTCCTGTTATTATAATATTCATAGTTATCACTGCATAATCTAAAATCTAATGAAATAAGCTTTCCCTTTCATTGCTATTAGTATAAACATATAATGTTATAATTCTAAATACTTGTTCTTTCCATTTTAAATCTACAATATTTAATCTTTCCACTTTTGCAAAAGTTACATCTAATGTCTTTACTGTATTTCTATGAAATAAGGTTATGCCAAAACATATCTCATTTCCCAAATTCCAGATTATCTTTCCTTCCCATAGTTTTTCTGTTATCTTTCTTTATTCTTTTAAAAAATCTTGTATTCTAATATAATTATATCTGCAACACATGTATTATACCACTCCAAAATCCTTAGTCTTCTTCCTATGTTGTTAATACTATTCACATTTACAGAAAGCACTCTAAAATTTTCATTTTTCCTTAGACTCATGGTTTCATAAGTTCATGGTTAATTACTGGGTTAGCTTTCTTTACAGGTCATTTTAATCCTAACTAACTTACCTCTCAAAGGTGAGAATCAAACACTGTACCTTGTTTCTTTGAGTCAAACAATTTAAGCATTATTCCAACCTCAATCATTAGCTGTATATATATATATATATATATATATATATATATATATATATATATATATATATTTTTTTTTTTTTTTTTATCCATTTCCTTTAATTTTTCTTTTGTGCTTATCTCTTTAATTTTTCATTTTCTTTTAACCTTTTACCAATAAAATTCATTTTTTCTTTCACTACCTCCCAATTTATGTCTCCATCATTTATTTCAGAACCTTCTTCTGTGTTCTCTTTATTATTTTTTCTCATCTAAATTTTCTTCTATTCGCACTGCTTCTGAAATTTCTTTTTTTTTTTTGTTCATTTTATTTTCTTTCTTTTGCCTTTACTTACTGTTATTTTCATTTTGTAACCCATCCATTTATGTGCAATTTTATTATATTTATAACATTTCAATTCATATTTTTTTGCATCATGCCCCATTTTCTACAAATGTAACATTTTCTTTTGCTATTGTTACTTTTAAAATGTCCTTGTTTTCTACAAAAAAAAACATTTTGGGTTGTCGCCAGTATTTTACAACACCCCTATTTCCCTCTACATTTATCATGCTTTGTATATGTTGTAATGTCCCTTCTCTGGGATAGTGATTATGAAGCCTCAATCCTCACACTGATACCGGTGAGGGACATTCACTTGGAACAAAAATGGATACACACAGTATTTTCAGATGTTGCTCTCTGCACCAAGCACAATTTCCCTTAAGAGCACACATGGAACATACTCAGTCTGAGGGCTGGGTTTCTCTCTCTCTCTCTGTCTCTCTCCAGGCCCCTAATAAGACTCCCCACTGACCAGCTGAGAGTTGAGTCCTCGGCTGAGTGTTCCAAGCCAAGTCTTCCATCACACTGTGTGTGAAACCAGTGCTCTGTGTCCCTACTTCAAGTAGCTGACACACACACACACACACACACACACACACACACACACACTTTGCGATTTGATTTCCAGAAACATACACACACACACACACACACACACACACACACACACACACACACACACACACACACACACACACCTAGGAAAGTCTGGGCACAGATTTACTAGCTTTGCCCCCTTAGCCCAGACTATAAGACAGTTCCACTGCCACCACCACAACACTCCAAAGCCAGCTACTCTAAGGCTGTTATAAAGGTACCCAATTATAGTGAATAAAATGAATACTAATACAAATGGTAGTTTTTGAACAATGCAGCAAGGCTTTCAGGAGTGGCCACAGTGTCACCAAATAAATATAAGTACTCTCAAAGATTAAAATATTCTCTAAAAGAGCAGCCACAATTAAATGTTTAAATATATTTAATAATAAATAATGAAATAACATGAAAATACTAAATATATATTTATGATAAACACCAGAGATTCAGTCACAGGAAATATTAAAAATAGCACAGATGGATAGATTCACACATTTACAGACAAACAGTACTTGACTAATTTCACTATATTTTCCTGACTGATCTAAAGAATTATTATTCTCTGGTTACTTACTAAAGCAAGGCAAGATGAAGTAGATAAGTCGTCCTTTCTTTCTTTGTCAGGTTTCAAAAACAGATTGCTCTGAGACTTTTGTCGCATCTAGCATTAAAACATAATTTCAGTGCTGGATTACAGAATGACATCACATAAATCTGGTCATCTGACTCTGGTTCCCAGACTACCCTGTTTACTAGAAACTGAACCAGAATTTAGCACCTGTGTGTCATAATAGACACATGTAGAGCTTTGCTAAAATGTGTTATAGCATCTGGGAGCTATAAAAACCATTTCAAAAACTTCCCCTTCCAGGTTAACAATTAGTTCACCCCTAAGGACACTATAGTGTGATTCCTAGTCCTGTTTTAAGCAGACATTTTGTCTCTGACTTCAATCAGAAATGTAAGATACAGTCTATATGGCCTGCACCAGGTAATTTAATTTCAGACTATTTTTCAAAGTCAGCTGGACTGAGATTAACCTCTTCTCTTCCAGTATCCTCTGTTACAATATATTCATTTCAATAGTTACAATACAATCTGACATACAGGTGTATTTCCTTTCTGTCCAGCAGGACCCACTGTTGGTACATTTTTTAACACAAGCAGCTTTACAAATACATTTTCAATACAAACACCAGTACAAATCAGTTTGATATACAAACAACATAATACTTTACAAAACTCCAGCTAGCTATGCTGGCATATGTTACACATCAACTTCCCTACTTCTGGCATAACTGGCAATATTTCACATCATCATCATATATTTATAATTTTTCTCTTCCTATTTTTAACACAGTATTAGAATCCCCTCCACCAGTCTACAAACCCCTTTTGTCATAAACTTTTACAAGGTCTGGTACTTCTTTACATAAAGTTTTCAAATGTCCTTTCAAAGTCTCTCTTTCTATTTCATTTTTGTTTTCCTGTTAAATGCCTTTATCACATAAAATTCCATATATTACAGTCTTTCTTTTTTTCATATTCTCCAAGAAAATTTTCCATTGAGAAAACAGTCTCAAATATAATATCACAAAATGATACCACTTTAATTTCCATGTTGCAATAACTAGGCAAGGTGGGTTCTAGCAGATACATAAAAAGTGTTGCTTACTTAAAGAGTCTGCATGTAAGATATAAAGAGTTTTCAGGAAATGTAGGTTATACATTCCTGTCTTTAGTAAACTGTTGCTTACTTTTAGAGTCTGCAATGAACAATATGTTAGCAGATGAAGGGAGCTTTACTTCTTATGGTTGCTTTTAGAGGTTACTGCTTTGTGTTTTCTGAGCAGAAATAATTTTCTGTCTTTCTTTCCTTTATTTTTCCTTCTTCCTTCCATGTGTTTACCAAAATATTACACTGGTCCAAGGACACTCTTTATTTATGGCCTAGACCATCACAACATTTTACAGAACATTAGACTTTATTATAACACAGAAGTGAAAATAAGTAATATCCATAAAAAGAGATGATGATTTAAAGACCTATTTAGTATAAAGAAGCATACTGGATAGAATATACATGCATGCAATAATACAGCTATGTAATATATAGATAGATAGATAGATAGATAGATAGATAGATAGATAGATAGATAGATAGATAGATAGATACACACTAACACACTAGAGAGAGAATATAATACTCAAAGACAAGGCTACATAAATCCTAAATCAACAAACAATTGCTATGTGGTGTATAGCTATCCACAAATAAGTTATTTTCATGCATGCACATTTACTCTTTAGTATTAGATAATGCCAGGTCAATCCTTGCTGCTGGCAGAGACTAAACTAATGTGTATGTGAGACTCTGGGTAGAGGTCATAATATAAAAGCCACCCCATATGACTTCTTAGTTTAGTAAAGCAGTCACACATATTTTTTTTCTACCAGTTATTGTTGCAGTTGCTTTTTAGTTAAGGAATAAAAAATATATTTTTTCATGTACAGAGCTGAAGGAATTTTGCTACCAAGGACTGTCTTGAGAAGATATTGTTTTCTGTGTTCAAAATGGAAGACCTTACAAGTTGTGAGGTTAGAAATATCTCTTCTTATTTCTTAGGTTCACAGGTAGTTACTATACATACAGTCGAGGAGATCATTAAGAATCCTAACCGAAATTCCCAATTTCCCATAAGCACTGTCTGGTTAAGTATCTCAGTCTGCACAGAAATGCTTCAAAGAATTTACCCTTTTCCTCACTGTAGTGTGATGTCAGAGTTTGTATACTGTATATAATTAATTGGGAGGTGCAGTGGTTATTGTTGTCACCTCACAGCAAGAGGTTCTCTGGTTTGATTCTTGGCTGGGGTGCCTTCTGTGAGGAGTCTGCATGTCTTCCCTACATTTACATGAGTTTCCTCCAGGTGCTCTGATTTCCTCCCACATTCCAAAACATGAGTCTGGAGCATTTCTCCCTGGGCCTCTGCTAAAACTGGGCTCTGTCCCAGTCAGACTTTCCCAATAAACAAATGTTAAATAAAATAAATAAACAAATAAATGATTTGCAAGGGGTTTGGAGTCACAGCCCCCCACATGGGGGTGAAGGAGGTTTACCCCCTGCAAAAACAGATTTGTTTCTTCTTTTATTTCAGGTTTTCAGAAACTCGATCATATGGTCTCAAACACTTCCTCCTCATCCTATCTATCACCTAAATACCACAGAGTAGCTCATTTTACATTTACACATTTTAGGAAAGCACAACTTAACTACACTAAACCACTGAAGCATCCATATAGTCCTCTCAAATATCCACTCCTTCATGGGGACATTCATCCCAACCCAGGACCCTATAACAACACCATAAGACAACTCACCCCCCCCCTTTCACTCCCAGTAATTCACTACTTATAGCTCATCTCAATATTAGAAGTGTTAACAATAAAGTAAGCCAACTGCACGCTCTACTAGATACTCTTTTGACATCCTATGCTTAACTGAAACCTGGCTTAAACCAGTTACAAATGACAATGAAATACTCCCACCTGATTATAACATCGTGAGGTTAGACCAAACTACCAAAAAGGGTGGTGGGGTAGCAATACTGCACAAATCTGATTTACAGGTCTCATCCATACAGGTACAACCCCCTCTAGAAACCAATGTGGAAATTCTTATTGCCAAATTCCAGCTCAATAATACTAAATCTATTAACATAATATGCTCCTACCTACCCCCAGGTAATAACATTAGCATCATAGAAAGTATCCTCTGCTGGCTTTCTACATCCTTCCCTCAAGAAACCATAGTACTCGGTGATTTTAATATAGACTGGAACTCCTGTACCACTTTAGAACCCACAACCCATATAAACCTCTACTGCTTCTCTCAAACTATTACCACCCCCACTAGAATCCATAAACCCACAGGCAAAGAAAGTATATTAGACTGGATCTTAATAAACTGCCACTCTCTCTCTTACAAAGTAAGTATCCTTCCTAATGATATTAGTGACCACTCACTAACCTACCTATGCAGACAAAAATCCTATATTCCAAATCAACCTACCTTTAAAATCACCCGCAACAAAAAAAAATTTAATCCAGTCAATTTTCAAACTGAGCTTCAAGCCTGTGACTAGTCACCCTTAAGGCACCTGCCAATTGACGAAGCAGTATCTCACTTTAACTCCACATTCCTACAAATTTTAGAATTCCATGCCCCCTCACACTCCATAAGAACTAGATACAAAGCAGCCCCATGGCTCACTAAAGAAACCAGACAACAAATCCTACAAAGAAACAAAATCTGGTCCAAATGGAGAAACACCAAAGACCCAATTGATCAGCAACACTTTAGACAACTAAGAAATGCAACCAAAAAATCAATACTTCATGATAAAAAACACTATTTCTTCAAACTCCAACAAAATCACCATAGCCAACCCAAAAGCTTCTGGTCAGGCATAAATAAACTCTTACATCCAGGACTCTCTAAAACACCGACCCCATCTGGTCTCTCCCAGAACTCTCCAAATGAGATTGCTAATGCTTTTAACAGCTTTTTTACTGAAACTATCCAATCTCTAGCAAACTCCCTACCACCTCTCAGCCCTACCCAGTCACCCTCCCCCACTACCTTACCACCTACCTTTTACTTAAAACCTATTCCCACAGCCCTCATCTATACTCTGCTTCATAAGCACAAACCCTGTACACCCTCAGCTGATCTCCTACCACCTGAATACCTTCAAACTGCTGCTAAAGCTCTTACCTACCACATCTCTATTGTTATTAATAGAACCATAACTGAAAGCTCCATTCCTTCACTATGGAAAATCTCTCATATAATCCCACTTCACAAAGGAGGGAACTCAACTGAACTCTCTAACTTCCAGCCCATAGCCCTACTATCACCACTAGCCAAAATTATGGAAAAATGTATCCACCAACAAATTCTTGGCCACATTCTGCAATATAACCTCCTAGCTGACTGTCAACATGGTTTTAGACCATTCCGCAGTACCACTACTGCTCTCCTATCCTTTACAGACTGTATTAATAAACATCGTAACAATAACATGCTCTTCTCTGCACTATTCATTGATCTCTCAAAAGCTTTTGATATGGTCAGCCATCAATTATTACTCAATACACTCACCTCATTCTTACTTGACACACAGGCATTACAGTGGTTTAAGTCCTATATGCACAATAGACAACAAGCTGTCCTCTGGGATAATAATCTATCCAAGCATCTCCCTGTTACCCTTGGTGTCCCACAGGGCTTTATTCTGGGACCTCTACTATTCTCCATATTCATTAACGACCTTTCTACTAATCTACCTCTACCTACCTGCATACAATACGCAGACGACTCCACTTTGATTTGTAAAGCAACAACCTTACCTGAACTCCAGGCCATCACCCAATCAGTATTCAACCATGTTGAAAACTGGTTCCAACAACATCATCTCCTCCTTAATGCCAAAAAAAAACAAGCTATTGCTATTTACTCCAACTAACAAATCTACCCCACTCGATTTCTCTATTACCTCTATTGATGGTACAGTCATAGCTCCTGACCCAACTACAAAACTCTTAGGTGTATTGATTGACCACAACGTCAACTATGATGCTCATATTAATGCCACCATCAAAACTGTAAACAGAAAACTTGGATCCTTATGTAGAATAAAACATTTTCTTACACCAGAAGCCAGAACTACTATTGCCCAGACCCATCTGATCTCCACCCTCTTCTATGCCTCACCAGTTTATACGAATCTTTCCAAAAGCAACCTAAACAAACTGTCTACTTCATATAACAATATTGCCAGGTTTGCCACTGGGACCTCATTTAGAACACATCACTGTCTAAACCTAAAACTTCTAGGATGGCTTGAACTAAATAACCAGCTAAAATTTCAACAACTCTCCATTACTCATAAAATACTATATCAACCTAGTAAGACACCTATTCTCAGTAGCCTTATCTCCCCCTACACAAACCTTTCTAACCTTCGCTCAGCAAATAAACTACTGGTCACCACCCTGAAATCCCTCAACAAGGCAGGTGATTCTCTTTTCTCTAATTCTGTGGGGAAGGTTTGGAACATACTTCCCACTAATCCTACATCTCTTTCATCATTACCTCTCTTTAAAAAATAAACTAAAAATTCACTTAAAATCACAATGGCTTTGTCCTTGTACTAACCCAGACTAACCCCCCCCCCCACCATGACCTTTTCTATATCTCTCCTCCTTACCCACTTTGAAGTATAACAGCAATTCCTCACTCTTCCCCATCCTAGGATCTTATTCCCAACATGCTATCACTGGGCATGCTCCTTCATTCCTCTGTGAACTCTTATCTTCCCACCTCATACATAAATCTTTCTATTTCTTCCACTTTGATTATAATTACTTCCTCTTGTACTTACTCTCTAGTTTTTTTTTCCTGATTCCCTGTCCTCTAACATTTCACCATCTACCCTGTGTTTTACACCTTACTTTACCTTTTTTCACCTTTCATAACCTTTTTATAGCATTTCAAAGACACATTCTTACCCTTTATACTAATATTGAATGATCTATCCCTTTCTCTTGGTCATAATACTGCATTCTACCTTATTAACCTACTACTCACAATCTGTTTATTTTTAGTTTCTATATAACCTATGCTGTTGGAGAAATTTTTATTTACTTTACATATTGCATGTATCCTTTTTTGTATTGTGTTTTTTTTTTGTATTGTCTTGATTTTATCTAGTTTAAAAGCGGAGCTTTTCTCCCTGGGACTCTACTGAAAATGGACATATATCCAGTTGGACTAGCCCAGTCAACAAATGTAAAATAAAAAAATAAATAAATATAAATTTCGAATTTCTGAAAACTCGATGAAGCCATATAAACCCTTTAAACTGTTATAAGCCATATAACCAAGTGTTTATTATTTTCATCTTGTAGTATGCAAAATTATTTTTCCATAGGTTTATAGGCAAGTACTGTGCTAGCTGCCATTGTGGACCATTTTAAGCATAGCCAGTTTCCTTGGTAAGGATCAAACTCTGTACCTCTTGTTTGTAAGGTAAACACCGTAATCATTATGCCAACCCCAAACCCAGGACTGAGTAGGACTCATCACACATTCTAGATCTTATTTATGATCCTTATGACCAATATGGTATTTTAGCCTCATATTTTACCTGATAGAGTCATAGGTTTATATGTATACTAGGGTAATGACCACTGTTGCCTTTATAGGCTTAACCATATGACCAAAATGTAGCCTATGAGTTATTGTGCTATACAAGTTATTTTAAGGGGCGTATAGGGTATATCTTCTTTGAAGGTTGGGCATCAGGCTGGTATCTTGGCACCGTAAAAATCCACTGCCAATCATGAGCAGACCGGAGTTCTGCTGTGGCGACCCCTAACTGGGAAAAGCCGAAAGACAATGTTAGTTAGGGTATGATTTAACAGATGCCTCTGTCCATCAGAGACAGGTACCAGACCAGGGGTGAATTTCTTTTTTTCCCCCAATATTTTATTAAGGATAAAATAACAGAATAAACACTGTCTGATACATTGATGGTAAACCTATGACATGCTTGTCAAAGGTGACACACCACAACATTTTGGGTGACATGCCAGTGTTCACAAATACCCGAGTTACCAAAAAAACTGCTTTTGTATTAGTTTCTTGTGTGAAGTGTATTGAATTATTTTGTACCAGGAGCCAGTTCAGCAACACTGCCACAGAGGTAAAAACATTATTAACGTCAAAGATAGTTTTGGTATTCTGTCTCAACAGAGTCTACGAAGGGCAGTGCTGACATTATTTTCTCATGGTTACGCTTCTGCAAAGGGCAAGTAGTCTGTGTTTCTAATCATGTGCTGCTTTATATTCCTCAAAAACGGTCCCTCTTAATCCCTCCTAAACTGGCAACCTTTTACACTTAATAATGACAATAATTAGATTTACAGACTTATTTTGCTTCAGAAAATGTATATTAATTCACGTTCACTTTTTCTGTCAGTGTCTCGGATTAATAGTACTGGCAGTTTAAAACTGTCCCTTATTTCTAGAATTTTCCCTGATTCTGTTTAGATTTATACCCTATATATTGTGAGCAATGATGTTTTATTTATTTTTATTTAATTTATTTATTTTATTTTTGTTATATATCTTTTTTTTTTGGGGGGGGGTGACACACCAGCAGAGTCAAGTTAGAAATTTTCTGAATTTTTGACATGTAGAGCCCAAAAGGTTTGCCATCACTGGTCTAATACATTAATTATACTGAGAAGACAACTTTTAACAACAATGAAACTAAATCAACTATTTACATTATTTACTAGGCCTGAAAAATGTTTGAATAGTACAAATATTTTAAGAAAAAACTTTCAGTGAAGCAAACAAATAATGATTAAACAGGGTTAAAAATTAGTTTGGAAAGTCTCAATTAGGTTTGAAACCTTTGTCCATGGATTGCTAGTAAAACTCCTCAGGTAGATTCTAAATTCTTTAGTTCTGACTTCCTTGTTTATGGTTTCTTCTCATAAGGAGAGAAATTCACCAACACCCAGAGAGGTGGTAGAGGTCCATTTCCTTGTAATACATTTCCTGGCTACTGCTAATATTGTCCATAATAAGTATGAATCTGATTTATTCAAAGAAAATGTTTCATCAACATTAAGAAAAATAAAGTTTTAGTTAATGTGAAGTTATCTAAAAATAAAGCTGAAAGAAAATCATCAATATCTCTCCAAAAATTCCTTAGTTTAGAGCAAACATAGAAATTATGGAACCAATCTGCATTACATGGTGTTAGACATCTCCAGCAAATGGTGTTATTCAATTTTTTAAATTTAGCAATTTTGTCAGAGTTAAAAATGTTCTGTGTAAATTCTTCCAAGTAAATACACTCCAATATTGACCCCAAGAAGTGAATTTTACTGAAGATAGAAGTTTAAATTTTTCTGTCTGGGAGAGACTACGATGTAGGCCTTTAGTCATTGTGTTCCATTGCTTAGTTGTTAAAATGGAGCTGTAACTTAACAAAATGGTGTATAATTTGTATACTAAATTGTCAAAGTGTTGATCATTAAGTAATATTTCAGATATGAGAGTGATTAAGGGAGGTTGATATAAATATGAAAAGTTCTGAATAATTCTGCGTAAGTATTGAGAATAAGCAAATACATTTTGTAGTAATAACCAGTTTTGCAATAAGTTATAGTCTTTCATGATTTGCTGAAGTTGTAAAGTTTCAAAGTCTTTAATGTATTGTTTCCAACAAATAACATTTTTAGTTTCCCATTCATTAAAGATGTTAATATAAAGTTTATTCGGGAAGTTTTTTGTGATTTTAAAGGGGATTATTAGGTCAGACCAGGATTTGATATCTGCATTTGAGTATATTATTTTTCTAAAGTTGTTAATAATGTTATTTAGATAGTTTAGTTTTGTGGGTTTTGTCACATTATATTGAACAGTATAACTAAGAAGAAACCAGAACTTATTGGTGGGATGTTTGGAAAGAATTTTGCATGACAGTGAGTTTTCATTCTGTATTATAGCAATATAGTTCTTTCCAATTTGAGTTGTAATTTGAGTAAATCAAATTTAATGTGCATGGTGCTTTGATATATGTTCCCAAGTCAGGGAATCTTAAACCACCACCATCCCAAGATCTAATATGATGCGTATATGCAATCCTATTTTTGTTTGGGTGCCATAGGAAGTTTAATAATAAAGTTTTGTTTAATTATTCCCAGGATGGGTGTCTAGAGCAAAAACAATATACACAATTTTTGGAAGGATAGTCATTTTTAACAATTTCAGTCTGTCCTCGAATGAAAAAAAATATTGTTCCAGCTACTTATGTATGTATTTACCTGAGGTATTATGCTTTTATAATTTGTTTCTCTTGTTTTTCCAAGTTTTTGCATAAGGTTATCCCTAAATAGTTTAGTGTATTAACTTGTTCTCCAATAATGCTTTGGTTAACTAGCTGAAATTTCCCTTTGTCATTAAGGATAATATGTTTAGATTTTTACTTATTAAAGTGGAGGCCTGAAATATTTTGAAAGTTATTTATTAATGTGTCTGCTTCTAATAATTCTTGATTTGACTTGGTAAGGTAAGCAGACTATTATCTGCAAATAGTGCTATTTTTAGAATTGCATTGATTCTAAATATCAATGCCCTTGATTTTTTGATTATTTCTTATTGATGATACAAATATTTCTATGACAAGGGCAAATAATAGTGGGGATAAAGGCAACCTTGTTTGGTGCCTTTGGTTATGGGGATGTACTTTGAAGTGAAGGGGCGTAATTTGACATATGCCAAATTATCTTTATAAATAGCCTTTATCATGGAGATGAAGGATATTGGAAACAAGAATGCTTTTAGTGTTTCAAACAAAAAAATCCCAGTTTACATCAAATACTTTTCTATGTCTAGACTCACCAGCAAGGCTTCTTCATTTTCTTTGTTTAAGAATTCTATTAATGTTAATATTATTTTGATATTATCATGAGTGTGCCTTTTATGAATAAACCTGGTTTGGTCATTATGAACTAAATGTGAAAGTGGAACCTTTATTTTGTCCACAAATATAGACATAAAGATTTTGTAGTCATTATTTAATAAGGAAATTGGTCTGTATGATTTACATAGCTGTGAATCTTTGTCAGATTTAAGAATAGAGGTAATCAATGAGTATCTCCAAGAGGGAGGGATCAGATTTTTAGTTTGTACTTCAACCAGGATCTTACGAAGTAAAGATATAACCGAATCTGGAAAAAGTTTATAAATCTCTGCTATGATGCCATCTGTGCTGGGAGCTTTGTTAGGTTTAAGGTTTTTGATTTTATTTTTGATTTCATGTAGAGTTATTCATTTATCAAGAGTTGTACTAACAGGTGTGAATTTCTGATTTCCTATTAACCGGTCTAAGTTGCACTTGACTAGGGTTAAGGAAGGACTCTGCTTAACATGGACGGGAAGCACAGCCCTTCCCTAACCCTAGTCAAGTGCAACTTAGACCCGTTAATGGGAAAGGAAGGGCTCTGCTTAACATGGATGGGAAGCCTATTCCAGAAAATGGGGATTCTCTGAGGTACATATCTATCCCTTCAACATGTTTAAATCCTGAGCCTTGTAGCTCTAGTGTTATTCATTTTGTGGATATATAAAATGTCCATCAGAGAGGGATCCAAGGATGCCTTGTATGCCAGCCATAAATTGCCTCTCAGCAGTCATGTCCATATTCTTTTTGTGACAAATGTCAGTGGATGTTCTAGTTGCTGCATGTGCCTGGTCAGATACATACTGAAGGTAAACTACCTTTTATTAAATGATAACCTGTCAAAATGTCAAGCTTCTCCAAACCCAGACAATAGAGCAGCCTATGTGGAATTATTTTTATTTATTTATTGACATTTGTCCACTGGGCCAGCTGAATCCATATTCAGTGGAGACCCCTGGGATAAAAGCTCCAAGTTCAAAATTACTTCTGATGAGAGCTGAGTACAATGGCACAGTGACGTCCATGGACCCAGATGCCATGCCCTTACTTATAAGTTGAATGACACAAAATGATTTTCTTACTACCTTAGACACATGTTGGGCAAAAGCTAGGTTGCCATCTAAATATGTCTTCAAATCCATGACGGCTTTGTCTATTATTGGGGGTGTTTTTATCACTGAGGTAGTTTCCCTGGGTGGCTGACTTCCTAAAAGGTACTATTATGCATTTATTGATGTTGTGTTTTAAGCGGTGTTTTTGCAACCACTCATTTTTCTGTGTTAGACCTTTCTGTAAGTATGTTAGTATTTTGGGTGGTTGCTATGATTGCTCCTAGCTTGCACTTGTCAACAGACCTAAAAAACCATAGGCCCTTGACATTGGCCTTGACTTCTGAGAAACAGATGCCAAAGAGGAGTGGACCCAGCACAGAACCCTGGGGACTCCACTGTTGACTGACCTGTTTATGGAGGTGGTGTGTCCAGTCCTAACTTCCTGGGCTCTGTTTATGAGCCAGATGGCTATACAGGAAGTAACACGGAGGCTATGTCTATTTCTGTGTTTGTTTACAATGCCTGATTGTGTTATTGTATCAAATGGGTTAGCTAGGTGAAAGTAAGCAATTTGCAGCATTTTGTCATCATCCATTGCCTTGGTGACCTTCTCAAAGAAGGCCTCCATTTTCAGTAAGCATGACCTGGCTTTGACAAAACTAAACCTGACTGGGTCCAGTGTCTGAAGATTTCCTGTGTCATTGTTAATCATTTCCATGATAGTTATTTCCATGGCTTTCCATGTCACACTAAGACTAATTGGTCTGTAGTTCCTGGGATCCACTGACAGCTGTTCTTGTGCAGAAGATACCCATTGCAATCCCCCACTCATGTAGCATGAAGCCTGTGCATAGGCTATGGTCAAGTACTGACTCTAGTGGCTCTAATAGGTCATATTTCAGGCTGATTATGAGGTAACCTGGGATATTATCTGTGTACATCAAAGCTGTATTCTTGCCCTTAGAGAGCACATCTAAGATCTGCTCCCCACTGACAGATGGAGGGATTATGTCATGTGGTATTTTCTAAAAGGTGGCTGGGGGTGAGGAGGGAGATAAACTTGGAGCTAAATTTTTCAGCTAGAAGATTTGCTACATCTCCTGGTTCCATGAAAGTGGCTTCATTTACCAGCAGTTCAGCACACTGTTTTGGGCTGTATTTGAGGTTTTGGACCTAGCTAAAGATGGCCTTATGTTTATCTTTGGTCTGAGATGCTAACTTTACCTCAAAATTTGCTTTTTTGGACTTTATTAGTCCTCTTAATTGTCTATTCAGTTTAATGAGAGTTTACTATTACTTCAGTGGCCTTGCTTGACAGGGGCACTGGAAACTAACTTTGGGTGGCATGATGCCAGGGAATCTTCTTGGGCTAGGCTTATATAGACTCCAGAGCCATTAGACTAGGACACACCTATGAACCTATATCTTTTTTCTTGTTACACTTTCTAATTTTAGCTGATTTTTTCTCTTTTGTTGAACAACCTTCTTAATATTGGATGCTACCAGGGTGGTTTGTTTTTTGAGTTAGTTATGGGCTTTCTTCTGGTAAGTATAGCAGCCACTATGCAGTCATTGACGTGGTTGTACAGAGCTTCTGTGAATAATTCCACATAGGCTGTTATATTGTATGTATTTGGAGGGACTTGAAATTTTGACAGGTTATCACTTACTAATAGGTAATTTGCCTTAGAGTAGTTTCTAACTGTTGTAAGGTTTGCTAGGGTTACAGAATTGATTCTTATTTCAGAGACTACTTTGTGATCTGACCTTAAAGAAAGGATACAACACTGGGTGGAGGGTGCTGCAGTTTTCTTTTTTTTTTTTACTTTTTTATTAGATTTTTAATATAACAATTAATTGTACAATACATGTAGATAAAATGATAATATAGTTCAAAAATATAAACAAAGACACAAACAACAAAACTATATATGTGGTCCACAACAAATGCAATTTTCTCATTAAAATTAATATTTATCCAACAGATCTTTCAGTTTTAACAATTTCTGTGACAATTTCTATGAGTAACATTTGATGTTCTGTTATAAGCGGTTTGTAATTACCTATTGCATATTATAAGCAGTTTGTAATTACCTGTTGCATGTGATAAGCAGTTTGTAATTACCTGTTGCATGTTATAAGCAGTTTGTAATTACCTGTTGCATGTTATAAGCAGTTTGTAATTACCTGTTGCATGTTATAAGCAGTTTGTAATTACCTATTGCATGTTATAAGCAATTTGTAATTACCTATTGCATGTTATAAGCAGGTTGTAATTACCTATTGCATGTTATAAGCAGTTTGTAATTACCTATTGCATGTTATAAGCAGTTTGAAATTACCTATTGCATGTTATAAGCAGTTTGTAATTACCTATTGCATGTTATAAGCAGTTTGTAATTACCTATTGCATACACTTTTGTTAAATCAAGGAAGTTAGAGAATGAGAGGAGTTTCTGGCATTTCCACTTTATTGTTCATAGGTTCATAGGTTCATACTAGGCTATCTGCCCTGGGGCAATTATAAGCCTAGCCCGATTCTGTATGGCTTATGCCACCCCTTGATTTGAGTATACTGTGCCCTTTTTAAGGTTTAGTTTACTGTGCCTCTGTCTAATAGTGACACGGGAGTAATCCCCGGGACAAACCTATGATCCGCCATCCACTTATCGAGATTTTTCTTGAAGAGATTCAGTGAGGTGCTCTGCCTCACATGAACTGGAATTCTATTCCAGACTGAAGGGAGCCTCTGGGTTATGAACCTGTCCCTCCAGCAAGTTCTATTTATTTCTGTGCTGAGGTTCAAGTCCCTCGAGCATGTGGCTCTAAGGGATTTAGATTTACTGAGGTGGAGCATGTCCATTAATTCTGGATTTGACATAGCTTTGTATATCAGGCATAGATCGCCTCAAAGTAGGCGGTATGCAACTGAGTAGAGCTGGAGTTTTTTTAACCGAGCAGCATATGGCATCTGTTTGAGACCCTTGATCCTCTTGGTGAGATACTTTTGGGTTCTTTCTAATTGCTGCAGGTGTCGGGTAAGGTACATCCCAAAAGGGGCATTGTATTCTATGATGGGCCTGATGAGGGATGAATAAAGGCATGATTACCTCTCTTGATCTAGATGTGAAACCCTTTGTGATGAGGTGGACTATGTAGAAGGTCTTTCTAACCACTTTGGCAATGTGGTTTTCAAAGGAGAGATTGCTATCAACTTGGATCCCCAGGTCCCTAATAACTTTCTCTGTACTTAATGGGTTTCCGCCTATGTGGTAATTTGTGGGCACATTGTTTTTGCCAAAGGGTATGACTATACATTTTTTGGCATTTAGCTTTAAACCATGGTGCTGGCACCAGTTATCTATCTCTGTGAGACCTTTTTGAAGGATGTTTGTGTCAGCTGGAGAGTTGATTATAGCGCCCAGTTTGCTCTCGTCTGTGAACTTGGTGAGCCATAGTCCTCCCACGTTTGCCTGTACCTTGGAAAAGTATATACCGAACAAGAGTGGTCCCAGGACAGAACCCTGTGGGACGCCACTTGTGACCGGTTTCAAGTCGGACATGGCTCCAGCAACTCTCACTCTGTGGGTTCTGTCTTTGAGCCAGTTTGCGACCCATCTTGTGACATAGGGGTTTATATTTAAGCTGGATAGCTTATCTATGATGCCCGAGTGGGGTACTGTGTCAAATGCCTTTGCAAGGTCCAGATAGGCTGCGTGGACTACCTTCCCTTCATCTTTGGCTTTGGTGACTGTTTTGAAGAAGTCAACCAGGTTCAAAAGGCAGGATCTGCCCTTGACAAAGCCGAACTGGGTAGGATCTAGTGTCTGTAGGTCCCCAGTGTCTATGTTTATGAGCTCCATGATGATCCTCTCCATAGCCTTGCAGACTAAGCTAGTCAGGCTTATGGGGCAATAGTTTCCAGGGTCCGTAGAGGCTCCACCTTTGTGGAGTGGGACCACTGTTGCTGTACGCCATTCTGTGGGCACATATCCTGTAGTGAGGCTGAGATTGTATAGCTGTTTTATTTGAGGGATTAGTTCCTCTTAGAGTTCATGTAGGACACAACCTGGGATGCCATCTGGTCCCATGGAAGCAGTGTTTTTTGCTTTGGAGAGGGCAGCCTTCACCTGAGCATCAGAGATGTTTGGGAGGCAGCCCTCTGCTGAGATAGATACTTGCTCTTTTAGGAGGGGAGAAGTTTGCACTGAACCTGTCTGCCAGGATATTGGCGATGTATGTGGGTTCAGTGTATTTTTTGTCATTTAGAATCAACTCAGAACAAGTCTGGGAGTTGCATCCCAGGTTTCTAACATAACTGAAAAAAGCCTTATGATTGTCTTTGGTGTCCTGTGCAATTTTTCTCTCGAAGCTGGCCTTGGAGGATTTTATGAGGGATCGTAATTTTTGCTAGTACTGATCAGAGATGCCTTCCCTATTAGGGATTTTGCTCTATCATGTAGTAGCTTCCTCCTTCTGTTGTACAGTTTATTTATGGCAGGGGTCCACCAGACTGGACGCCTGCCTTTGGATGATTGGGTCTTGGTTTTGTTTGGGATAGCATGATCCATGCATTCCTGGAGATGTCCGTAGAATACGTTTATATAGGATTCTGCAGTTTGGGCCATAGTTTCCACTGGCCCTGGGGCCTTGAAGGATTCCACTTTGGTTTTGAGAAGTGAGAAGTTCGCTTTTGAGAAGTTTTTCACTGCGGTTTTCTGGGCTGGGGGTGGGGTCGGGATGTGGACATCCAGGGAAATTAATTTATGGTCTGATCTTACCAATGAGGGATATACTTCTGGTGTGGAGCATAGAGTCCCCATGTTGGTAATGATCAGGTCTAGTATGTTGTCCCCTCTTGTTGGAGTGGTGACTAGTTGTTCCATAGCATTTGAGTTTATAATTTCCAGGAACCTTTGGGCTAAGGTGCTGGGGCTTGAGTAGTGCTCCCAGTCAATGTTTGGGTAGTTGAAGTCATCCAATATAATGGTGTTCGGAGAGAACTTCATGTTCTCCAATGTTTTCAGGAAAGCCGAGTGGGATTCCTGACTTTGAGAGGGTGGTCTGTAGGATGCTATAAACTGAAAAGCAGTCTTGCCCACTGTTAATTGCACATGGATGGTCTCCGATACTTCGTGCAATGCCACTAACCTGGAGGTGTGGATATCCTTGATAAATATGGAAACTCCCCCTCCTTTTGTGGTTCAGTCCGGGTTTTGGGGCCAAAAAGCATGATATGAGGTATAGCCTGGTAGTGCTGGGGTGCTCTCTGGAGCCTTGAACCAGGTTTCTGTCACTGCACAGATATCGATGTTCTCCATACTGAGGAGAGCTTTGAGTGCATGCATCTTGAGGTTAAGACTTCTGGCATTTAGCAGCATTACCCTTAGTTTCTTGTTCCTTGTGCTGTCTATGGGGGTGGGCTTGACTTTTGAACCTTGCCTAAAAAAGGCACTATGGGGGTGGCAAGAGCCTTTGCCAATATCCAAAGCCCAGTGGTGACAGGTGCAAGCCATCCCAAGTGAAGCAACGTGGCTTGTCGAGCATGTCATCCCAGGCTGACAGACACTGGATCCCCTTTGAATGATACCAAAATTTTAGCCAGTTGTTAAAATCGATCATTTTGTCTTTGTACTGTGGCATCATTCTAGGTGAGGGTAAGATGCTGCTCAAGGTCAGGGTCATACCAGCCTGGGCTACATGATCAGAGAGCTCCTCTATGTCTCTTTTCATGTAGTCCAGGGAGGTACGTCTCAGGTCATTCACACCAGCATGTACAATGACTGAGTCATATTTGTATTTGCTTTGGAGTGACCTGAGTGCTTGCGTTATGTGGCGGATCCTAGCACCCGACAGGCAGCTCACCATGACCTTCTCTTTATTCAGCCTGGTGAGCGGGACATCAGTGTGTCTGACAATAGAGTCACCTATTACAAGAGTATCAGGTGTGTTGTTCAGCCTTAAGGGCTGTGGCTGCTTGGCACACTATCTTTGTGGGTTATGTGTTGTGTGTGTTTTGTTTTGAGGTAGCGTTTGCTTGGATGTCTGCTTTGGAGGTCTCTGTTGCTTAGGTAGATTTTTATTTAGAGCCTCAAAGTATGTTTCTGTGTATTTGTGTGTTTGGTTCGCTGATGTGGTGGGACTATGTGATACTGGAATTGTGTTGTGTGAGGTTACCTTCTCCTCCTGACTGGTTACACCAGTTTTGAGATGAGAGAGCTCAGCCTCCAGTTTGGCTAAATAGTTACATCTCTCACATATATTTGAACCTGTTTGGAGGAGGAGAGGGTTGTCCGTGTACATGAGACAGTTGTAACATTGCCTCAAAATTCCCAGATTCACCAGCTGGACTGGAGAGGAAACCATTGACTGACCTTTGGACATGCTAGAGTAATATAGGGAAACTGAATTTAAGACAGACCAATAGAGGACAGGATAATCGTAGAGAGTATAAGAGTAAGTAGTGCTTATGGTTTAATAGTGCTAACTTGTAGAATTACTTAATTGGACCAGTGAAGGGCCTTAGAATGAGAATATGGTGTTTAAATTGAGAGATAGAGCAGTTCTAAGGGAAAAAGTGAAGAGCAGAATTTGTAGAGCCAGGAATAGTTTAAACCCAATTAGGCGGTGCTGCCCGCTGTTGCGCTATGCTCAAAAATGTGCAAAACTGCCCAAAAGAGGGTTTTAAGAGAGGAAGATGAAGGAGTTTTGGAATTGATCCAACATGTCCAATAAAACTACAGTTTCAAGTCAGTAACCACTCCCACAGGGGCAGGCAGGCTGCTCAATGTTTTTTCACTGCCACTGATCAACAGAGAGACTTCCCTTTAGCCCAAGCAAAAAATGGCCTCACAGAAACTAACAAACAGTTCAAGAACAGCAAGCCTGTAACTGAACTTTTTTAAATCTCAGAAAAGTGGGAAAAAAGCAAGATTTTTTTGTTTTTTTGTTTTTCTCAGAGATAGCAGAGGTTCACAAGTATCAACAAGTTATAACAGTGCAGTAAATGACCCCACACAAGAGTGCTAGGCCAAAGACAGATAAAATGCAAGTTTTGAGAAAAAAACGATTTTAAAGATAAGTGCAAACAGGAAATTCAGTAAACAGCTCTAGGTTGTGCTCTAAATACAGTTACTAATGCAGAAATCAAGTTTAACAAGCCAGAAAATGCTCAAAATAGGCGGCTATGCAGAAAAACTTAGCAAATAAACAGAGGAAAAATACTTAAAATCTCAAAAGTGGCTCCTTTCTTCTCTCAGCGTTTTCTCCTCTTGGTGGGTGCTTCACCAACAGCCAACAAGCCTGAAAAGATGCCAAAACCACGAGGCAACCAGGTTTTAAGAGAGGAAGATGAAGGAGTTTTGGAATTGACCCAAAATGGCCAATAAAACTACAGTTTCAAGTCAGTAACTACTCCCACAGGGGCAGGCAGGCTGCTCAATGTTTTCACTGCCACTGATCAACAGAGAGACTTCCCTTTAGCCCAAGCAAAAAATGGCCTCACAGAAACTTACAAACAGTTCAAGAACAGCAAGCCTGTAACTGAACTTTTTTAAATCTCAGAAAAGTGGGAAAAAAGCAAGATTTTTTTTTTTGTTTTTCTCAGAGATAGCAGAGGTTCACAAGTATCAACAAGTTATAACAGTGCAGTAAATGACCTCACACAAGAGTGCTAGGCCAAAGACAGATAAAATGCAAGTTTTGAGAAAAAACTATTTTAAAAATAAGTGCAAACAGGAAATTCAGTAAACAGCTCTAGGTTGTGCTCTAAATACAGTTACTAATGCAGAAATCAAGTTTAACAAGCCAGAAAATGCTCAAAATAGGTGGCTATGCAGAAAAACTTAGCAAATAAACAGAGGAAAAATACTTAAAATCTCAAAAGTGGCTCCTTTCTTCTCTCAGCGTTCTCTCCTCTTGGTGGGTGCTTCACCAACAGCCAACAAGCCTGAAAAGATGCCAAAACCACGAGGCAACCAGGTTTTAAGAGAGGAAGATGAAGGAGTTTTGGAATTGACCCAAAATGGCCAATAAAACTACAGTTTCAAGTCAGTAACCACTCCCACAGGGGCAGGCAGGCTGCTCAATGTTTTTCACTGCCACTGATCAACAGAGAGATTTCCCTTTAGCCCAAGCAAAAAATGGCCTCACAGAAACTTACAAACAGTTCAAGAACAGCAAGCCTGTAACTGAACTTTTTTAAATCTCAGAAAAGTGGGAAAAAAGCAAGATTTTTTTTTGTTTGTTTTTCTCAGAGATAGCAGAGGTTCACAAGTATCAACAAGTTATAACAGTGCAGTAAATGACCCCACACAAGAGTGCTAGGCCAAAGACAGATAAAATGCAAGTTTTGAGAAAAAAACGATTTTAAAAATAAGTGCAAACAGGAAATTCAGTAAACAGCTCTAGGTTGTGCTCTAAATACAGTTACTAATGCAGAAATCAAGTTTAACAAGCCAGAAAATGCTCAAAATAGGCGGCTATGCAGAAAAACTTAGCAAATAAACAGAGGAAAAATACTTAAAATCTCAAAAGTGGCTCCTTTCTTCTCTCAGCATTTTCTCCTCTTGGTGGGTGCTTCACCAACAGCCAACAAGCCTGAAAAGATGCCAAAACCATGAGGCAACCAGATTTTAAGAGAGGAAGATGAAGGAGTTTTGGAATTGACCCAAAATGGCCAATAAAACTACAGTTTCAAGTCAGTAACCACTCCCACAGGGGCAGGCAGGCTGCTCAATGTTTTTCACTGCCACTGATCAACAGAGAGATTTCCCTTTAGCCCAAGCAAAGAATGGCCTCACAGAAACTTACAAACAGTTCAAGAACAGCAAGCCTGTAACTGAACTTTTTTAAATCTCAGAAAAGTGGGAAAAAAGCAAGATTTTTTTTTGTTGTTTTTCTCAGAGATAGCAGAGGTTCACAAGTATCAACAAGTTATAACAGTGCAGTAAATGACCCCACACAAGAGTGCTAGGCCAAAGACAGATAAAATGCAAGTTTTGAGAAAAAACGATTTTAAAAATAAGTGCAAACAGGAAATTCAGTAAACAGCTCTAGGTTGTGCTCTAAATACAGTTACTAATGCAGAAATCAAGTTTAACAAGCCAGAAAATGCTCAAAATAGGCGGCTATGCAGAAAAACTTAGCAAATAAACAGAGGAAAAATACTTAAAATCTCAAAAGTGGCTCCTTTCTTCTCTCAGCATTTTCTCCTCTTGGTGGGTGCTTCACCAACAGCCAACAAGCCTGAAAAGATGCCAAAACCATGAGGCAACCAGGTTTTAAGAGAGGAAGATGAAGGAGTTTTGGAATTGACCTAAAATGGCCAATAAAACTACAGTTTCAAGTCAGTAACCACTCCCACAGGGGCAGGCAGGCTGCTCAATGTTTTTCACTGCCACTGATCAACAGAGAGATTTCCCTTTAGCCCAAGCAAAAAATAGCCTCACAGAAACTTACAAACAGTTCAAGAACAGCAAGCCTGTAACTGAACTTTTTTAAATCTCAGAAAAGTGGGAAAAAAGCAAAATATTTTTTTTTGTTTGTTTTTCTCAGAGATAGCAGAGGTTCACAAGTATCAACAAGTTATAACAGTGCAGTAAATGACCCCACACAAGAGTGCTAGGCCAAAGACAGATAAAATGCAAGTATTGAGAAAAAACGATTTTAAAAATAAGTGCAAACAGGAAATTCAGTAAACAGCTCTAGGTTGTGCTCTAAATACAGTTACTAATGCAGAAATCAAGTTTAACAAGCCAGAAAATGCTCAAAATAGGCGGCTATGCAGAAAAACTTAGCAAATAAACAGAGGAAAAATACTTAAAATCTCAAAAGTGGCTCCTTTCTTCTCTCAGCATTTTCTCCTCTTGGTGGGTGCTTCACCAACAGCCAACAAGCCTGAAAAGATGCCAAAACCATGAGGCAACCAGGTTCTAAGAGAGGAAGATGAAGGAGTTTTGGAATTGACCCAAAATGGCCAATAAAACTACAGTTTCAAGTCAGTAACCACTCCCACAGGGGCAGGCAGGCTGCTCAATGTTTTCCACTGCCACTGATCAACAGAGAGATTTCCCTTTAGCCCAAGCAAAAAATGGCCTCACAGAAACTTACAAACAGTTCAAGAACAGCAAGCCTGTAAATGAACTTTTTTAAATCTCAGAGAAGTGGGAAAAAAGCAAGATTTTTTGTTTTTTTGTTTTTTCAGAGATAGCAGAGGTTCACAAGTATCAACAAGTTATAACAGTGCAGTAAATGACCCCACACAAGAGTGCTAGGCCAAAGACAGATAAAATGCAAGTTTTGAGAAATAAACGATTTTAAAAATAAGTGCAAACAGGAAATTCAGTAAACAGCTCTAGGTTGTGCTCTAAATACAGTTACTAATGCAGAAATCAAGTTTAACAAGCCAGAAAATGCTCAAAATAGGTGGCTATGCAGGAAAAACTTAGCAAATAAACAGAGGAAAAATACTTAAAATCTCAAAAGTGGCTCCTTTCTGTAACATCTTTTCTTGCAATAGCAAGAAGTAACCAAAGAAAATGAATTTGTATTTTTGGTGTTGAAACTGGTACTGGTGAATAATTAAATAGTATTAATGAATCTGTTATGTCACAATTGTCCAACCACAATGCTTTGATAAAGTCCTTGAATTCAGACCAAAAAGTAAAAACTATTTTACACTTTAGGAACATGTGTCACCAATCTGCTTCTAGTAATTCATTACATCTCCAACATTTAATGGTATCCTTTTTTTATACATTATAGCAATTTTATGTGTCGTTAGAAAACATCCATTTCGGAATTTCCATGTAAAACTTTTCCAATAAAGGGAAAATGTGTTATTTATAGATTTGAATATTATGGATTTATTGGCTTCTGAAAAGGTTTCTTTATTTAATTTAGTTGAGTAATTCCAAAATGAATCTTCTGGTATGAAGGCATCAGCTCTCAAGGCTTTATAAAATATGGACAAAGATATACTCTTAGTGTTTCTATCTGAATTTATTCCTACAAGTAAGGTTATTATTTTAGAAATTGTAATTATAGTTGTGTTTGAGTTTAAAATTAATTCACTTATGAGAAATTCTCTAAACTTTTGTATATTTAGCCAGTTATCCTGTTTTATGTTATATCTAGTTATAAGAATTTTTGCATCATGTAAGTTGTCATTTTTCAAAAATTGATAATATTTTAAACCATTGTTTTCCATTTCTTTTATTTTATTTAAATTAAATGAGTCTAGACATATCTATATTACATCAAACTAACATAAGTTTGAGCGCTCTAATATCTAACACAAAAGTCCAAAATCCAATAATAATGAAAACACAGAACAGCATTTTTTTCCCAGGGAAACAAATTGCTGTTCCATGACAAAAAAAAAATTAAACCTTAAACTTAAACTAAAGTGGGGGGCCCCCACACCCCCATACTTAAATATACCAACTCCGAGATTTCACCACATCCCTGGGAAAAAAAATTGATGTGTCATGGCTTTGCTATTTTTGGATTTCGGACTTTTGGGTTCGATATTACAACGTTCGAACTTATACAAGTTCGACATTGTAATATACATCCAGTGTAGACATCTGTTTGTGTAGGCTATTGGGAACATTACTAACAATGCATTTTTCATTAAGTGGTTACTAAGCATTATTTTTTTAATTATTTAAATGACATAAGTTTACATTTTTTGTGACTGTATATTATATATTTTAGTATCAGGCATTATTCTGTCTGTATCAGAAAAGACAGAATTTTCTCATTTTGATGTGTAGTATAGATGCAATACTGATTTATGAATGCTTTTCCAACCTGAGGAATTCTCAGTATTTAACCAGAAACGTATTAAATTAAGGATAGCCGATTCAGCATATATTTTGATGTTTGTAAATGCTATTCCACCATGTTGCCAATGTCTACAATGCCAATTGAAACTAATTCTCATTTTTTGTGGAAATCATAAAAAGTTGAGTAGCTGTGTATTTATTTGTTTAATTAGTTTTTTTGGGGGGGCTGCAATAAATGTTTGTATGTAAAATACATTTTTTGGTAAAACAATCATCTTTATTAGCATTAACCTTTCATCCAGTGTGGGAAATAATTTATTCCAATCTTCTAATTGTTTTTAATATTATTAACTAAATTTTTATAATTTACTTTTAGAGATTTGCTCCAATTAGATTTTATTATTACACCTAAATATTTAAGTTGGTCATTTTCCCAACTAAAATCATTGCATTTATTTAATAGGTTATTTGATGTTTTGTTAATCAGTAAAGTTTATGATTTATTTTGGTTAAATTTTAAGCACAAGATATCTTGAAATAGATTTATAGAGTTTATAACATGTGCTATGGATGAGTCAATGTCACCAATGGTTAACAGAAGATCATCTGCAAAAAGTTGTATTTTAGAGCAATGACTGTTTCCTACAAAAATCATTTTATATGGGGTTTATTGTTATAAAATTATGGGTTCATAGGTTGGTACTAGGCTATCAGCACTAGGGCCTATACAAGCCTAGCCATAACAATTCCCTGGCTATTTCTTCCCACATTATTTACTTCCCTAGACCCCTGTCTAGCAGGGTAACTGACGTGATCCCTGGGGTGAATTTCCTTTCTCCCATCCAGTCGTCAAGGTTCCTTTTGAAGAGGGCCAAAGAGACGCTCTGCTTGACATGTATGGGCAGTCTGTTCCAGAGTCTGAAGAGTCTCAGGGTCAGGAACCTATCCCTCCAGCATGTTTTGTTTATTGTGATGACAAGGTTTAGTTCCCTGGAGCATGTGGCTCTGAGGGATTGGGGTTTCTTTAAGTGTAGCATGTCCAACAGCTCTGGGTTTGACATGGCCTTGTATGTCAAGCAGAGATCACCTCTGAGTAGACAATATGGAACAGAGTATAGCTGGAGTTTTTTAAGGTGGTCAGGCCAGTGATTATTTTAGTGAGGCATTTCTGTGACCTTTCCAGTTGTTTCAGATGTCTTGAGAGGTACATACCAAATGGGGCATTGTATTCTATAATGGGTCTAATGAGGGATGAGTACAGTGGGACAATGACCTCCTTTTTTCTGGATGAAAAGCCCTTAGTGATGAGGTGTGCCACATAGAAGGATTTCCTGACTGTTGTGGCAGTGTGGTTATTAATGGTGAGACCACTGTCCACCTGTGTCCCTAAGTATCTTATCACACTTTCAGTGTTTAGTGTACTGCCACCTATGTGGTAATTCATGGGTAAATGTTTTTTTTTTTCCCAAAGGGGATAACTATACATTTCTTGGCATTGAGCTTAAGCCCATGGCTCTGGCACCAAGCATCTGTTTCTGTAAGGCCCTTTTGTAGAGTATCCACATCATTTGGGGATTCAATAATGGCTCCCAGTTTGCAGTCATCTGCAAACTTTGTTAGCCAGAGTCCCATAGTGTTGGCCTGTACTTCATAGGTTCATAGGTTCATACTAGGCTATCTGCCCTAGGGCATTTATAAGCCTAGCCAGAGTGTGTATGGCTTTCGCCACCCATTTTAAATTAATTTTGCTATGCCCTTTTTCGAGGTTAGTATACTGTGCCTCTGTCTAACAGTGACACAGAAGTGATACCTGGGGTAAACCTATGATCTCCCATCCACTCATCAAGATTCCTCTTGAAGAGAGTCAATGAGGGACTCTGCCTAACCTGGACTGGGATTTTATTCCAGAGTGAAGGGAGCCTCTGGGTTATGAATCTGTCCCTCCAGCATGTCCTATTTATTTCAGTGCTGAGGTTTAAGTCCCTCGAGCACGTAGCTCGATGGGATTTGGATTTTCTGAGGTGCAGCATGTCCATTAATTCCGGGTTGGACATGGCTTTATACGTCAGGCACAGATCGCCTCTGAGCAGGCGGTATGCCACTGAGTAGAGCTGGAGTTTCTTTAACCGGGCAGCATACGGCATCTGTTTGAGCCCCTTGATCCTCTTGGTGAGGTACTTTTGGGGTCTTTCTAGTTGCTGCAGGTGTCTGGTAAGGTACATCCCAAAAGGGGCATTGTACTCAATTATGGGCCTGATGAGGGATGAGTAAAGAGGCACGATGACCTCCCCTGATCTAGATGTAAATCCCTTCATGATTAGGTGGGCTATATAAAATGTTTTTCTAACCACTTTGGCCACGTGGTTGTCAAATGAGAGATTGCTGTCAACTTGGGTCCTCAGGTCCCTAATTACTTCTTCTGTACTTAATGGATTACGACCTATGTGGTAATTTGTGGGCACTTTCTTTTTGCCTAAGGGGATGACTATACACTTTTTGGCGTTTAGCTTGAGGCCATGGCTCTGGCACCAGTTGTCTGTTTCTATGAGGCCCTTTTGGAGGATGCTTGTGTCAGCTGGAGAGTCTATTATGGTGCCCAGTTTGCAGTCATCTGCGATCTTGGTCAGCCACAGTCCTTCCATGTTGGCCTGTACCTCTGAGAAATATATACCGAACAAGAGAGGTCCCAAGACTGAGCCTTGTGGGACGCCACTTGTAACTGGTTTGGAGTCTGACATGGCTCCAGCTATTCTAACCATGTGGGTTCTGTCCTTGAGCCAGTTTGCAACCCATCTAGTGGCACAGGGGTTTATATTTAAGCTGGTGAGCTTATCTATAATGCCCGAGTGGGGTATTGTATCGAAGGCTTTTGTGAGGTCCAGGTAGGCTGTGTGGACCACCTTCCCCTTGTCAATGGCCTTGGTGACTGTTTCAAAGAAATTGACCAGGTTTAAGAGGCAGGATCTGCCCTTAACAAAGCCGAACTGGGTAGGATCCAGTGTCTGTAGGTCCCCAATATCTTTATTTATAAGGTCCATGATGATCCTTTCCATAGCTTTGCAGACCAAGCTAGTGAGACTTATGGGGCGATAGTTTCCAGGATCTGTTGAGGCACCACCTTTGTGGAGAGGGACCACTGTTGTATGCCACTCTTTGGGTACATATCCTGTAGTAAGGCTGAGATTGAGCAGTAGTTTTAGGTTTGGGTTTAGCTCTTCTTGGAGTTCATGTAGGACGCAGCCCGGGACACCGTCTGGTCCCACTGATGCTGTGTTTCTTGCTTTGGAGAGGGCAGCTCTTACCTGAGCATCTGAGATGTCAGGGGGGCAGCACTCTGCTGGGATAGATATTAGCCCTTTTGGTGGGGAGAAGTTTGCGCTGAACCTGTCAGCTAGGAGGTTGGCAATGTCTGTGGGTTCGGTGTATTTTTTGTCATTTTGGACTAATTCTGAGCATATCTGGGAATTCCCACCCAGGTTCCTAACATAACTAAAGAAAGCCTTGTGATTATCCTTAGTGTCCTGTGCAATTTTTCTCTCGAAGCTGGCCTTAGATGATTTTATGAGTGCCCATAGTTTTTTGCTAATACTGATCAGAGATGCCTTCCCTTTTTGGGATTTTGCTCTGTCATGTAGTAGCTTCCTCCTTCTATTGTATAGTTTGTTTATGGCTGGGGTCCACCAGACAGGATGTCTGCCTTTGGAGGATTGGGTCTTGATTTTATTTGGGATTGCATGATCCATGCATTCCTGAAGGTGTTCATAGAATGCGTTTATAAAGGATTTTGTGGTCTGGGCTGTATTATCCACAGGCCCGGGGGCTTTGTAGGATTCCACCTCGGTTTTGAGGAGTGTAAAATTTGCTTCAGAGAAGTTTTTCACTGTGGTTTTATGGGCATGGGGTGGGGTCGGGATGTGAATATCCAGTGAGATTAGTTTATGGTCTGATCTTACCAGTGAGGGATACACTTCTGGTCTGGAGTATAGAGTCCCCATGTTGGTGATGATCAGGTCCAGTATGTTTTCCCCTCTTGTGGGAGTGGTAACAAGTTGTTCCATAGCATTTGAGTTTATAAATTCTAAGAACCTTTGAGCTAGGGTGTTGGAGCTAGAGTAATGCTCCCAGTCTATGGTTGGGTAGTTGAAGTCACCCAATATAATGGTGTTTGGAGAGACCTTCATATTTTCCAGTATTCTCAGGAAGGCCGAGTGGGGTTCCTGGGTTTGGGAGGGTGGTCTGTAGCAGGCTATAAACTGCAAAGCAGTTTTACCCACTGTTAGTTGCACATGGATAGTCTCTGATGCTTCGTGCTGTGCCACCAACCTGGAGGTGTGGGTATCTTTGACGAATATTGATACTCCCCCTCCTTTTGTGGTTCGGTCCAAGTTTTGGGGCCAAAAAGCATGGTATGAGGGATAACCTGGTAGTGCTGGGGTGCTCTCAAGATCCTTGAACCAGATTTCTGTTACTGCACAGATATTGATGTTCTCCATGCTAAGGAGAGTTTCGAGTGCATGCATCTTGAGGTTTAGACTTCTGGCATTGAGTAGCATTACTCTTAGTTTCTTATCCCTTGTGATACCTATGGAGGTGGGTTTGTCTTTTGAGCCTTGCCTAAAAAAGGCACTATGGGGGTAGCAAGAGCCTTTGCCAATATCTGAAAGCCCAGGGGTGACAGGTGCAAGCCGTTCCTAGCAAAGCATCGTGGCTTTTCGAGCATGTCATCCCAGGCTGACAGGCATTGGATCCCCTTTAAATGACACCAATACTTAAGCTAATTGTTGAAATTGATAATCTTGTCTTCATACTGTGGCATCATTCTTGGTGAGGGTATGATGCTACTCAAGGTTAGGGTCATACCGGCCTGGGCTACATGCTCAGAGAGCTCCTCTATGTCTCTTTTCATGTAGTCCAGGGAGGTATGTCTCAGGTCATTCACCCCAGCATGGACAATGACTGAGTCATATTTGTACTTGCCTTGGAATGACCTGAGTGCTTGTGTTATGTGGTGGATCCTAGCACCCAATAGGCAGCTCACCGTGACCTTCTCCTTGTTCAGCCTGGTGAGCGGGACGTCAGTGTGCCTGATGATAGAGTCACCTATTACAAGTGTATCAGGTGTGTTGTTTAGCCTTAAGGGCTGTGACTGTTTGGCACACTGGCTTTGTGAGCTATGTGTTGCACGTGTTTTGTTTTGGGGTAGCAGTTGCTTGGGTGTCTGCTTTGGAGGTCTCTGCTGCTTAGGCAGATTTTTATTTAGAGCCTCCAAGTATGTTTTTGTGTGTTTATGTGTTTGGTTTGCTGTCGTGGTAGGTCTATGTGAGACTGGAATTGTAGTGAGTGTGGTTTCCTTCTCCTCCTGACTGGTTACGCCAGTACTGAGTTGAGAGAGCTTAGCCTCCAGTTTGGCTATATGGTTACATCTTTCACATGTGTTAGAATTTGTTGGGAGGAGGAGAGGGTTGTCTGTGTACATTAGGCAGTTGTAACATTGCCTCAAGATTCCCAGGTTCACAAGCTGGACCGGAGAGGAGATTGACAACTGACCTTTGGACATGCTAGAATAGTATTGGGAATTCCTTTATAATTGAAAAAAAGGGCCAGTGGGGAACAAGTTACTCAAGGGGAGTTTGTGAGGGTGTAGTGCTTTTAATTTTTTAGTGCTGACTTATATAATTGCTTTAGTGAGCAAGTGCTAGGCTTTAGCGTAGGAATAGGGTGTTTATTATGAGAACTAGATCAGTTCCAAGGCTCAAACCCAAATAAGCGGCGCTGCTCGATGCCGCGCTATGCACAAAATCACGCAAAGCCGCACTACAGCGGGTTTTATACAGGCGGACTTGAAAGAGCTAGAAATTGGCCCAAAACAGCCAACAGACTACCAGCTTCCTGTGCTGGGAACACGCCTCCAGGGACAGATAGGCTGCTCCAAGCTCCCCACTGCCACTGGTGAACAAAGAAGCCTCCCTCTATCCAAGAAAGGAAATTGCAGCACAGGAACTTTCCAAAAGTCCAGAATACAGCAAAGCCTGTATTTGGACTACTCTAGGTCAGGAAAGATGGGAAACAAGGATAACTTTTTTTTTTTTTTTTTTTGCAATAAACAGCAGGAAATTGCAATAAATATGTAACACATTTCAGAGAAGTAGATGCCTAACAAGAGCGGTCCCAGGACTGAACCCTGAGGTTCTTCACTTGTCACTTGTCTGCAACTGGATTTGGAGTCAGCTACTTTTACATTGTGGGTTCTGCCAGTAAGCCAGTTGGCAACCCATCGAGTGACATAGGGATTAATGCCCAGCTTAGTAAGTTTATCTATGATTCCAGAGTGAAGGATTGTGTCAAGGGTCTTGCCAAGGTCCAGATAGGCTGTGTGGACTGCCTTACCCTCGTCCACGGCTCTGGAGACTGATTCAAATAAGTCAATCAGGTTCAGGAGACAAGATCGGCCCTTCACAAACCTAAACTGGGAGGGGTCCAGTGTTTGAAGGTTGCCAATGTCTTTGTTTATGAGTTCCATTATAATACGTTCCATGGCCTTGTAGATCAGGCTCATCAGACTGATGGGGCGGTAGTTTCCAGGATCCAAGGTGGATCCCCCCTTGTGAAGTGGGATAACTGTAGCTGTGCACCACTCAGTGGGGCACAAAGCCTGAGGTGAGGGTATGATTAAACATGACACTTAGGTGAGGTGCCGGTTCATTTAGCTAGTGGTTCTATTGAGGCAAATAATAGGGGAGATATTGGACAGCTCTGTTTTGTACCTTTCAAAATTTTGAATGGGTTTGATAGAAATGGACCAATTTTAACATATGAAATTGAATTCTCATAAAGTCTAGTTACTAAATTAATAAAATCAGGTGAAAATGATATTCCTTGAGAACTGCAAATTTATAGAATCGAATGCTTTGTCTGTGTCTAGATTAATGATTTATTGCTCTTTTTTCTTCTTATTTGCAAATTCAATTAAAGAAAAAAGTCTAATAACTTTCCTATGTAATATAATACGTGTTTGTTCTTCATTTATAAGATTTTTAACATGTGGCTTAATCGTTTGGCAAAAATAGACATAAAGATTTTATAGTCTACATTTAGTAAGGAGATGGGATGATACAAGAGCATTATTTTATGTTTTTATCTTGTTTTAATATGGGAGAAACCATGGCATATTTCCATTTTGGAAAGTTATTTGAGTTGTTTCTAAAGTCTTCAAAGGCATCTAATAAAATTCTCAATGTATTATCCAGTAATAATCTGTATATATCTGGAATTATTCCATCCAAACCTGGAGATTTATTATTTTTAAGATTTTTAATTTGGTCCTTTAGTTCTGTAAATGATGTTTTGTTTAATCTAAAATTTCATTCCATTGTTAATTTCTTTTTCACATTTTCTTTAAGAAGAAAATTATCTCTCAACTCAGGATTAATTAAAGTGGAATCAGCTTTGTTGATTTCTTCATAGTGTTTTCTAAATGTTACTAAAATTTTTTTATAGGTTCATAGGTAGGTACTGGGCTATCTGCCCGAAGGCATATATTAGCCCAGCCACGTTGTGCGGTATTCACCGCCCCTTTGGTTAGTTCCCTAGGCCCTTGATCTAGCAGCTAGTACCCTTGGCCCCTATCTAGTAGAGCTGTTGGTATGATCCTTGGTGTGAACTTTCTGTTACCCATCCACTCGTCAAGGTTCCTCTTGAAGAGTGATAGTGAGGAGCTCTGTCTTATGTAGATCGGGCCCTTGTTCCATAGCAAAGGAAGTCTTTGCAAAGGGAATCTATCCCCCCAGAATGTTCTATTCATTGTTGTGCTGAGGTTTATATCCCTAGAGCATGTAGCTCAAGTGGATTTGGTTTTGCTAAGATGGAGCATGTTCAACAGTTCTGGGTTGGACATGGCTCTGTATGTTAGACAGAGATCGCCTCTGAGAAGGCAGTATGCAACAGAGAAAAGCCTTAGTCTTTTCAATTGTGCTGCATAGGGCAACTGTTTGAGACCAGTAATCCTCTTAGTGAGGTACCTCTGTGGTCTCTCCAGCTGCTGGAGATGCCTAGCCAGTTACATACCAATTGGTGCATTGTACTCAATAATGGGTCTGATGAGGGAAGAGTAGAGGGGCACCATTACATCCTTAGATCTTGATGTGAACCCTTTCGTGATCAGATGGGTCACATAGAAGGATTTTCTAACCACCTTGGCAACATGGTTATCAAAGGAAAGCTGACTATCTACTTGGGTCCCTAGATCCCTTATTACTACTTCAGATTTCAGGGGGTTACCTCATATGTGGTAGTTCGTGGGTACTCTGTTTTTTCCAAAGGGCATTACTACGCATTTTTTAGCATTTAGCTTGAGACCATGGCTTTGACACCATGCATCAGTCACATTAAGGCCCTTCTGGAGGATATCCATGTCGGCCAGAGACTCTATTATAGCACCCAGTTTGCAGTCATCTGCAAACTTGGTCAGCCACAGCCCTTCAGTGTTTGCCTGTACTTCAGACAAGTATATGCCAAACAGGAGGGGCCCCAGGACAGAGCCCTGAGGCACACCACTCGTTACTGGTCTGGATTCGGACATAGATCCCGCTACTCTTACTTTGTGGGATCTGAGAGCCAGTTTGCGATCCATCTTGTGACGTAAGGTTTATGCCCAGGTTGGTGAGTTTATCAATAATACCCGAATGGGGAATGGTGTCAAATGCTTTAGCAAGGTCAAGGTAAGCCGTGTGTGCCTCCTTTCCCTTATCTATAGCCTGAGTAACTGTCTCAAAGAAGTCCACCAGGTTCAGGAGGCATGATCTGCCCTTGACGAAGCCGAACTGTGTGGGGTCAAGTGTTTGGAGGTTCCCAATCTCTCCAATTATGAGTTCTATAATGATTTGCTCCATTGCCTTACAGATCAGACTGGTCAGGCTTATTGGTCGGTAGTTCCCAGAGTCAGTTGTGGGCCCACCCTTGTGCAGTGGAACCACCGTTGCTGTGCGCCATTCTATGGGCACATATCCGGTCGAGAGGCTGAGACTGAACAGGGTATTCAGATGCGGGGTTAATTCATTTTGGAGCTCACGTATGACACAGCCCAGGACACCATCTGGTCCCATGGAAGCAGTGTTTTTAGCTTTAGATAGAGCCTTATTAACCAACGTATCAGTAATAATTGGAGTTACAAAATCCCCTGGAATAGTAATAGGCCCTGTAGGTGGTGAGGGGGTGGGGGATTTGCACTGAACCTGTCAGCCAAGATGTTGGCAATGTCAGTGGGGTCAGTGTATTTTGTTCCAATTTGTACTAGCTCAGAGCAGACCTGAGCATTGCCATTTAGGTTTTTGACGTAACCATAGAAGGCCTTATGGTTATCCGTGTCATCCTTGGCAACTTTCTTTTTGAAATTGGGTTTAATTGACATGATGGGGGCCCTCAATTTCTTACTAAAGCTGATCAGGGAAGATTTTTCTACTTGAGATTTGGCCTTTTTTTATATAAGTCTCCTCCTTTCATTGTATAGTTTGCTTATGGCCGGGGTCCACCAGACTGGTTTCTTCTTGCTTGAGGAAGGAGTCTTGGTTTTATTTGGGATAGCACAGTCCATGCAATCCTGAAGATGTATATAAAGTGCCTTGGTGTAGGATTCCGCATCCTGGATATCATTATCCTTCTGCAAGGGAATAGTGAAGCTTTCCACTTCTGATGCAAGTAGTTTGAAGTTTGCTTTGGAAAGGTTTTTTTACAATGGTTTCTTTGACTGGGGGAGGTGGAGGGGTGAGGATGTCTAGGGTTATCAGTTTGTGGTCTGATCTGACCAGAGAGGGAGTGATAATGGGTGTGGTACAATGGGCGCCCATATTTGTGATGACTAAATCCAATATGTTGTCCCCTCTAGTGGGAGAACCTACCAGTTGTTCAAGGGCATTTGAATTTATAAATGCTATGAACCGCTGAGCATAGGTGTTAGAACTTTGGTAGTTCACCCAGTCTATACCAGGGTAGTTGAAATCACCCAAAATTATGGTGTTGGGTAGGACCTTTATATTTTCCAATGCCTCAAGGAATGCTGAGTGAGCATCTTGGGACATGGTGGGCGATCTATAACAGGCTACAACTTGAAATGTGGTTTTGCCTGCTGATAGTTGTGCATGGATGATCTCTGGGGCATCATGCTGCGCCACTAACCTAGAGATGTGAGTATCCTTGATTAATATGGATACACCTCCGCCCTTTGTACTGCAATCCGGTAATTGAGGCCGGAAGGTATGATATGAATTGTAACCTGGTAGTGCTGGACTGCTCTGTGGAGCCTTGAGCCAGGTTTCCATCACTGCACAAACATCGATTTACTCCATACTGAGGAGTGCCTCAAGTGCATGCATTTTGAGGTTGAGACTTCTGGCGTTGAGTAACATTACCCTTAGTTTTTGGTTACCTGTGCTGGTTACGGTGGTTGGTTTGTCCTTTGAGCCTTGCCTAAAAAAGGCACTATGGGGACGGCAAGAGCCTTGGCCAGTATTTGAAAGCCTAGGGGTGACAGGTGCAAACCATCTCTGGTGAAACAGCAAGGCTTGTCTATCATGTCATCCCAGGCAGACAGACACTGGATCCCCTTAGAGTGACACCAGAAGCTTAGCCAATTGTTGAAATTGATCATTTTGTCTTTGTATTGTGGTATCATTCTAGGTGAAGGTAGTATGCTACTCAAGGTTAGGGTCATACCAGCTTGGGCTACATGATCAGAGAGCTCCTCGATGTCTATTTTCATGTAGTCCAGGGAGGTATGTCTTAGATCATTCACACCAACATGTACAATGACAGCGTCATACTTGTACTTATTCTGGAGTGACTTAAGTGCCTGTGTTATGTGGTGGATCCTAGCACCCAAAGGCAGCTGACAGTAACCTTCTCCTTGTTCAGCCTGGTGAGTGGAACATCTGTGTGCCTTACTATAGAGTCTCCTATTACTAGCATGTTGGGTATGGTGTTTTGCCTTAGGGGCTGTCATGAGGCACACTGCTAAGGTGAATTATGTGTTTTCTGGCTTGTGTTTGGAGGTGCAGGTTGCTTGCTTGTCTGCTTTGGAGGGCACTGTTTCTTTTTTCAGATTGGTACCTAGTGCCTCTGAATATGTTTTTGTGTATTTATGTGTATGTTTTGCCGGTGCTTGTTTTGTAGATCCATGTGTGACTGGTGGTGTGATGCTACTGTATCTCTTCTTCTCTTGACTGTCTGTTACAGTCATGGGTTGAGAGCGCTTAGCCTCCAGTCTGGCTGTGTATATGCATCTCTCACAAGTGTTTGTGTCTAGAGGTAAAAGGAGAGGGTTGTCTGTATACATGAGGCAGTTGTGACATTGCATCAGGATGCCCAATTCCACCAGATGAACTGGAGAGTACACCTGAAGCTGACCTCTGGGCATGCTTGGAAAAGTAACTTTCACTTGTCTTGCGGACAATCGAGGGTCTTATGCTGTATTATAATAGTGCTGTCTAGGAGATTTGGACAAGTGCTGATTTGGGTTATGCAAGTGCTGCAATAAGAGCAGTTGATCTGAAGCACTTGAGTTGAGGCTTGCCTAGTTCTAAGGGAAAATTTGCAGTGCAGACTTTGTGGAGCCAGGTATAGTATACCCCAGCTAACCAGCGCTGCCCGACACTGCTCTGTGCGCAAGACCATGCAAAAAGAGAGTTGCAGGGTTTTAAGAGAGAGAGATAAAGGAGTTTGGAATTGACCCAAAATGGCCAATAAAACTACAGTTTCTAGGCAGTAACCACTCCTACAGGGACAGGCAGGCTGCTCAGTGTTAACCACTGCCACTGGTGAACACAGAGACTTCCCTTTAGCCCATGTAAGCACTGGCCTCCAAGAAACTTACAAACAGTTCAGAACAGCAACTCTGTAACTGAACTTTTTTTAAATTATAGAAAGTGGGAAAATAGCAAGTTTTTTTGTTTTTTTGTTTTTGTTTAAGGATAGCAGACACACACAAGTAAAAAACTAGTCAGAACAGTGCAATAAATTACCCCAACACGTGTGCTAGGTCAGAGGCAGGTAAAATGCAATTTTAAGAAAAAAAATGATTTTAAATTAAATGCAACTCAAAAAATGCAATAAACAGGCTCTAGGTATGTTCTAAATACTGTTTCTAACACAGATATCAACTTTTGCAAGCAGGAAAATGCCGAAAAGTAGGTGGCAATGCAGTTTTTCTAAGAAATAAATCAGAAGAAAATACTTAAAATCACAAAAGTGGCTCCTTTCTTTTCTCAGTGTTTTCTCCTCTTGGTAGGTGCTTCAGCAACAACTATCAAGCCTGGGAAGAGCTCTGTCACCATCTTGGATTTATTTCTAATCATATATGTAATCTCTTTAATATAGTTTGCATTTTTCATTCCTTTTGACTTCACAGCTAGTCTATGTAAACTATTTGAATTCACTGAATACAAATGTATTTTAAATCTCTCTAGGTTTATTGTTACTTTATGATTCAGTATTTTAACATATGTTTAATTCAGCTGTTTTACTTTAGTTCAGGATTTGTGCTTGTTTCATTCGCTTTAAGGGTACTTTTCAAATTATTTATTCTCATTTGTAAGTGTAAAAGTTCTTTATCCCATTCTTTTCTTTTATTCAAATACCAACTTTTAACTCTTTCAAACAGATATGACATTAACGCATCCCAAGTAATAACTTTAGGTGATTCCTTATTATCATTGCTTTCAAAGAAGATATCTATTTCCTTTATTAGCCACTCATTAAAACCAGTTATTTTAACAATATAGGCTGGGATTCTTTGCCAAAATATCAGATGGGTTTAATACTAATATTAAAAACAATAACATTATGATCGGAAAACGGACATGCAGTTATTGAAACTTCTCGTATTTTGGAGAATATTCCGTCAGATGTATATACTTTGTTGATAACTGTTTGTGTCCCAAATCTATATGAGTAATGTGTGTAATTTAAAAATTCAAACCTCTTAGCTTATAAATATCTCATAAATTTGTAGCATCAATACAGCTGTTTATTTTTTTTTTGCTGTTGCTGAGATGAATATTCTTCTATCTTTAGTATTAAGTTTTTGAGATAAAATACAATTAAAATCACCTGCAATTATTCTTTTTCTCTGTGAAAGTAAAGTGATTAGCTCTAGGTATTTATTTGCTACTTTTGCACCAATACCAGGTATCCAATAATTGTTTACTAGTGTGACAAATTGTTTGTTAATCTCTATGACCACAAGGCTCATTATATCATTTTTATCAGAGTATATTTCAGTTATCTTAGGAAGTGGTAAATATTTTCTCCATAAAATCATATTACCTCTTCTTCTAGCATGAAAGTGTGATTGTACTAGGATAGAATAGTCTTTGAAGCATAGCCTATCAATATCTTCTTTTATTAAGTGTGTTTCTTGTAAAAAACTGATGTCAACCTTATTTATTTTTAAATATTTATTTACACTTCCTCTCTTAATAGAGTTATTGAGGCCATTTACATTTAAGGATATGCATTTATATGTATCCATTTTGATATGGTATTCTAAAGCCAAATGTGTTATGGACCCATCCAAAAACTATTATATAACTATCTACAAAATTTAACATGGAATTTCTAATTCCAGCTTTGATGATATAATCATCAAAGCCACCCTCTACCATCCCTTATCTTCTATTTCCACATTTGCTAATGCTTCTACCTTTTCAAGATCCATCATTGTAAAATTTCTGTCAACACAAGACAAGGATTTGATCCTCAGAGCTGCTTCGTTGGGAACTCCGATTCAGATAATTGGGAAAAGTGTCAGATTTGATAATGATTACACCAGTTCAGTGATGACAAAAAGAAAAGAGTGTGTTCCTCTTATTAAGAACTTGAAGAAAGTTGGCATTAAGGCACAAATCATTTTCCCAGCTGGAATTAAAATTACACTTTCAGGGGGTCAAAGAATTTTTAATTCTCTTAAAGAAATGATGGACTTTGTCAAAAACAAAAAAAAAATGGCTAGATAAAGTAGAAGATATGGAGATATCCTCACCCAGTCTTAAAAGACAAGCTAATGGAAATAAATCAAATACTACGGAAAAAATAATAAAAAACCCAGAGACAAATAATATTTCTGAAGTCTTGAACTATGGTATGCTGTCATAAAGATGCATTGGAACATATAATCATTTCTAAAGGGTAAGTTTTTTCACTCCCCCACCTTTTTTTAAATAAACAAGATAAGATAGGGCTTTTAAATATAGATCACTCAGCCCCTTTGCATGCCTTGTTACTTTCTAAGTGAAAGTTACATATATGACTTAAAAGATAGTCTAGATCTGAATTAGTTTTCACTTCCCTGAATTCACTCCTTACATATATAGCATAGTATAAGTCTTTTGGATGTTATATTTAGTGAATATTGAAGTCTTCAAATGTAATTGGGAAAATGTTTCTGTGGAGGTTTGTTCAAGATGAGGGTTATTTGCTGATTTTGACTATCTCACTGGATAATACAGTGCACCAGGAAGTTATATGTTGGGCTATGTAGCTGAAGAGCTGATCTGGGATATAAAGAGGTGGCAACAGAGCTGCCAAGTGTATGGGAGTCATATTTCTGCTCATGGAATGGTGTTTTTGGTGTTTTGGGTGGATTAGATTATTATTTGACAAGATTGTTCTTCCTTTGTGTTTTTGGGTAATCCGTGTGGTTTCCCTGGTGGGAGTGGGTGATGGGGAGTGTTTATTGAGATGCAAATCTTGTTTTTAGAATGGTTAAAACCTACTATAAATGCTAACATCTTTTCTGTTTCCTTCCCACTGCTTTGTGTCTTGCTGTGAGAGCCGTTAGCTTGTTTTGCATGAGATGGTCTTCTTTGTGTAGTTGTGTCTTTCAGGTTTCCTGCTGGAACTGTTGGGTTGCACTCCTTGACTGCACGAGTTCTCCTGTCAAAGATTTTGTAAATAAAGATGCATACTACAAAAATGCAGATTTATGGCTATGAGAAGCTGTAACCTTTGACCTTGTTACACTTCCTGCTTCACAGAGCTTCCTCAGAGAGAGGCGACATATTGAGCAAGTGAATGAAAGTAAAGTAAAACAGCAAAGAAGCATTACTCGACTCTGTATGTTAACTTTATGTTAATAATTTACTTTGGGAGAGATAAGGGCTTCTGTTTACACATTTGGACAACAAAATGACCAGTTTTAGAAATGAGGGCAAATGAAATAAGAAAGAGGGGAGAGTTCCTTCTAGAGCTGGAAACAAGAAACACTTCAGATTAAGAAATTCTGTAAGATGCAAATAGTGAGTATGATTGTAATTGCAGCTGAGCTCTACCCTATTTATCGATTATATCTACATATGAGCGGCTTAGGTAGGATGGCATCATTTCATTATGCTTTTGTTGTCATTGTCTCTCATTATGGTTTTTCAGTTAGAATTTACACATTGTTAGCAAGATGTTCTACACAGTGATTAGCTTCAGTTTAACTTTGTGATCTTGCATATTTTCTAAGCTGATGCATATGTACTGGTCTGAATTACAAGTATTGATCATTTAGCTTACACAGCTGGCATTTTAGGATAAATAATGTTGATATTTGCTATCATGCCCAACATTTTTTCTGCTGGACCAAATGTAAACATCTAGTCTATCTGGTAGCTAGATAAAATATCTTCATTGTATCAGTATACTTTTATAATGGATTCCCTTAAGAATCTTTTTTTATGTATTTATTTATTTTATTTATTTATTTGTTAAAGCTAGAAGGGGGAATTGCAGGTATTTACACTGCCTCTTGGAAAAATGAATCTGTTGAAGTGGAAGCCTGAACCACATTTCTCTTTTTTGAAAAGAATCTTTGTTGAATTTTTGTCAACCGCTGTGCATTTAATTTAAACAATGTAAATATATTGAATAATATGACAGACTGGTATAAAGAATATTTAAAATATGTACTCTTTTCTTTGATGTTATAAAATTACTTTTCACTTAATACCTGTATTTCTTTCATCTTACATAATGTGATATGTTAGCTTTCCTTTTGTGCTCATTACAACTCAGCATTCATTTCAATGTACCAAGTTTTACTAGTTTGCCATCTAGCAGTTTACAGAGTAATACTTTCCCACAAGCTAATTACCTCATAACTCAGAAATGAGCATTAGTATGAATTACTTATGAACAGCAGAAGCAACTGCACAGTGGAGAACTCCAACTACTCCACATGCAGTGACTCCTCCCAGATACACATACACAAACACACACTCACACACACACACACACACACACACACACACACACACACACACACACACACACACACACACACACACACACACACACACACACACAAAACTGGCATTTTTGCACTGAAAAATATAGATGTACATGGCAAGTTTGCTGCATATAGCGGACCTTTGAACCTTGGTCATGTGCAGAGCTTCCATACTTTGGACATCCATAAAACCAACACTTTTCAGGTCTTCTACCAGGGCAGTGCTTTGAATAGCATATTTATATAGACCTCACCCATGGACTAATATATTAACATGCAACAATATGACCCTTGCTCTTTGGGAATGCACAGCAATATTTATAGGCAGTGAGGGGACTGATAAATTGGGATAGGTGTATAAGGGTATGTATGCCAGCTGGTATTTGTATTGCATATTTTGCAAGCCATCTATGAATACAATTCCTTATGTTGACCTCTTATGAAAAATGTATTTACTTACTCTGAGTTACAATATTTTAATTGTATGTGTTTAACAAAAATAAAAGAAAAGAAGAACAAAAAGGAAAAGGAAAAACATTCGCTTTAGCCAATTAAGAATCTAACATATTTAAAGAAATAAAGTAATAATCATTAAATAGCAGTTTAGATCACAAATTGATTAAATATTAGATTGCTACATTATTGTGAATAACATAATCACATGTACAGCACCTACAAATTATGAAAAGCTGCCATAAATACAATACAACAAACTACTAATTACTGTTAAGTGAAGTGGAAAGGCAGGAGCATTTTCTCCTGAATGTACTGATTTATGTTTCTTGATGTAGAGATCCAACTGGACAAGGCATATTTAGAGTGGAAGCCTGCAGAGAACATTTTCAAATGTGCAGTTATATTAAGAAAATCTCTACAGTATAAGCATATTCCTACATAGACAAAAATCAGTATTTATATTAGAATATTCAGAAAGTACTACAATAGTGAAAAAGGCATGTATATGTATTAACAGTAATTCAGTAGCACCAGAATTAATATGTGTCTTTCTACATCTATATTATACAGATCTATGCGGTTATGTTAACAGTCATCCAAATAACCAGATGTTCATTGATTGCTTTAATCAAAGCCATATTTCATGATAAAATAACAAAAATGATGTTCCTACACCCCTGCTTCGTTATAGTATGCTAATGCCAAGATTGCATAACAGTGAAGAAAAGGAAACACTTCATTAACGCCACTGTTTGCTAACATTGTGCAAGTTTATAAGCAGTTCCGATATTCATCAAAACACATGCTTGCATCCAAACATTCCAGCAAATGCACTAACTTCATTAATACACACGTCAACATTACATATATAGCACATATTTTGCCTGAAGAAATTTGTTGGTTAAAATAGAATCCAGAAGAAGCACTTCCATTCAAGAAATTTCATATCTGGATGCTCTTGCTAAAATAATAGGCAATAAAAGAGACTAAATGTGGAGGCATTAAGCACTTGTTGGGAAAGTATTATGCGGGAGGGAACAAGAGGTTTTGGGGTAAGACTTCATTGATTTGTCCTCTATCAAGTCATTTCCTAGGAAAATTGGGGTAGTAAGAAACTAAATACGTAACTCAATCGGTCCATATCAGTGATGATGTGGGGACACTATGAAATGGTCCGTATCAGTGATGATGGGGGTACTATGATACTAAATGCTTAACCTGATTGTTCCACATCAATGATGGCGGGGTAGTATGAACCTAAATATGTAACCCAATCGGTCCATATCAGTGATGATGTGGGGACACTATGAAATGGTCCATATCAGTGATGATGAGGGTACTATAATACTAAATGCTTAACCTAAAGTAAAGTAGAACAGTATCTGAAGCTGCAACATTAGCCTGTGTCATGTGTTATAAAAAGTTATTTGTTACTGCTCTGAGTTTGGTGCTGCAAAGTATATTCTCTCGTCAGTGTATATTCTTCAATTTTCTGTATGCAACAGGCTGTGAATGCAACTATAACCAGACTTTGATTTCAGCAAAACCCAGCCAGCAAGACTGAATGTCTTAAGAAGACTTTGGAGCCATCACAGTAACAGCACAGTGATTAGCACCTTAAAATTAATTTTTCAATGGTGAGCCTACCTACATTCGAACACAGAGGGAGTGGTACGCCCTGCAAAGGGTCACTTCAGTCAAATTGCAGTAACTAACATTTTTACGTATGTATAAATCCTAAACAGAGTTACTCCAGTTTATGCAGCTTGTAGTAGTAAAGTTTTTCAGATGTCTGAATCCAGATTGAGCCTGAAGTCCAGGAAGTCACAGTGCCATAAATTCTTCAAGAAAAGGTGAACATCTACTTTCACAGAATCTCACTGCCTGTTGTGTTTCACCAGCTTCTCAAGTGACTCTGAAATATTTCCAGCCATCAGCAATGGCAACCTGATCACCTGTTATTTTGCTAACTGGTAAGACTTTTTTCTGTGTCACATTTTTAGTATGGATGCTATTAGACATAATTCCAGCGGGTGTAAGCCAAGCTTTAAAGTGCAATGTTGGTATACACAGCACATTAGTAAATGTAAAACCTTATCAGGGCAAGTTGATAGTAAGGCATTATGCAAATGTATTACAATATTTGACTGGTATCTCAAAGAAAAAAATAAAACCATGTGGGGTATGACAAATGTTTATTGTGTGAATCAACAAAAACTGCATTTTATGTACAATGTCATAAAAAAGTATTGCATGATATTGCTAAAAAATAGACTGTGAAGACAGACCTTTTCATGATAAAAAATTAACTAAGGATAAAGTGTTTCCATTATTTTCAGATGTTGAACAGTTATGTCCTATCACCACTTGTAAAAGGTTTATTTCAGAGTTACAACAGGAGTCAAATCAATTACTGACAGGACCTCTAGTATATCTTGTTACAAAAGAATGTAATAAACTTCTAAAAGACAGACACAATGAGTTCAGGAAGCTTAGACAAGTTATACATACATGTTTCAAAAGTGCATAGGAGATTTAAATTCAGCAGAACAGGTTACTAAAGAATGTCAGAAAAAACATGCAACATTACATGAAACTCTTCAACAGCAGTTACAGGATAAAGGAAATAAATTAGCTGAGGTGACAGAAACTGACTTCCTCCATACAACAGCTGAGCTTAAGAGAACATTGGGAAAGAGCAGGAAACTACAGGTGATCTGTAGAAAATAGATATATTTTATAATATGTTTATGTTTTGAAAATCGTTAAGCATACACGGTAGGATTGTAAAATCTAATGTCTGGACAAATCATTTTCAAATGTTTAAAACTTCCATTCAGTTATTTATCAGTACTACAGTAAAGTAGAGTGTATGACTGCCATTCTCATAGCATAGTCAAAAGGTAAGCAAAACAGTTCTAGTGCATAAAATGAAATAAAAATAGTTAATAAGAGTAAAGATTTAAAGTCACAAGACTGACATGCTTGAATAAAGATTTAAAGTCACAAGACTTACATGCATGTATTTAATTTTCATCTAAAGTACATCTGTTACAATGCACAAGAATAACAGGCAGACAACCTGTTATTCACCACTGTGAAGAACTTCTCAAAAGCAAACTTCTCACTTCTTAAGACTGGAGTGGTATCCTCCAAGGCCCCCGAGCCAATGGAAACCACAACCAACGCTGCTGAAACCCTTACAAATGCCTTCTACGAGCACCTCCAGGAATGTATGGATCAAGCAATCCCTAATAAAATCAAGACCCTTTCCACCAAAGGCAGGCGCCCGGTCTGGTGGACCCCAGCCATAAACAAACTCTACAACAAGAGGAGAAAGCTATTACATGACAGAGCAAAATCCCTAAAAGGGAAGGCATCTCTGATCACTACTAGCAAAAATCTACGATCACTCATAAAATCATCCAAGGCCAACTTTGAGAGAAAAATCGCTAATGACACAAAAGACAATCATAAGGCCTTCTTTAGCTATGTTAGAAACCTGGGTGGAAACTCCCAGATATGCTCAGAATTAGTCCAAAATGATACAAAAATCACTGAACCCACAGACATTGCCAACATATTGGCAGACAGGTTCAGTGCAAATTTCTCCCCTCCCTCCCCCACAAAAGGAGAAATATCTATCCCACCAGAGTCTAGCCTCCCAAACATCTCAGATGCCCAGGTGAGAGCTGCTCTCTAAAGCAAAAACACAGCATCAATGGGACCGGACGGTGTCCCCGGCTGTGTGCTACCTATCTAACTCAATGAGGAACTAAACCCACACATAAGGCTGCTGTTTAATCTTAGCCTTACTACAGGATACGCCCAAAGAATGGCGACGGCAACTGTGCTCCCACTCCACAAAGGCGGTGCTTTTACAGACCCTGAAATTACCACCCCATAAGCTTGACGAGCCTTGTCTGCAAAGCTATGGAGAGGATCATAATGGAACTCATAAATAAAGACATTGGGGACCTACAGACACTGGATCCTACCCAATTTGGCTTTGTCAAGGGCAGATCCTGCCTCTTGAACTTGGTCGACTTTTTTCGAAACAGTCACTAAGGCCATTGATGAGGGTAAGGCAGTTCACACAGCCTACCTTGACCTAGCAAAAGCGTTGGACACAATACCCCACTTGGGCATCATAGAAAAGCTCACCAGCTTAGATGTAAACCCATATGTCACAAGATGGGTTGCAAACTGGCTCAAGGACAGAACCCACAGGGTTAGAGTTGCTGGTGCCATGTCAGACTCTAAGCCGGTCACGAGCGGTGTCCCACAGGGCTCAGTCCTGGGCCCCCTCTTGTTTGGCATTTATTTTTCTGAAGTGCAGGCAAACATAGGGGGATTGTGGCTGACAAAATTTGCAGATGACTGCAAACTGGGCACCATAATTGACACTCCATCAGACACAGACATCCTCCAGAGAGGTCTCACAGAAATGGATAACTGGTGCCAGAGTCATGGCCTTAAGCTAAATGCCAAAAAATGTATAGTCATACCCTTTGGGAAAAACAAGGTAACCCCTAATTACCACATAGGTGGTAATCCATTAAACACGGAAGACGTTGTCAGGGACCTGGGGACCCAAGTTGACAGTGACCTCTCTTTTGACACTCACATTGCCAAAGTGGTTAGGAAGACCTTCTACATTGCCCACCTGATCATGAAGGGATTCACATCCAGATCAGGAGAGGTCATTGTACCCCTGTACTCTTCACTTATCAGACCAATGATTGAGTACAACTCCCCATTCAGAATGTACCTTACCCGACACCTGCAGCAGTTGGAAAGACCCCAAAAGTTCCTTACCAAAAGGATAAAGGGGCTCAAACATATGTCATACGCTGCCCAACTGAAGAAACTCCAGCTCTATTCAGTCGCATACCGTCTGCTCAGAGGTGATCTGTGCCTGACATACAAGGCCATGTCCAACCCGGAATTAATGGACATGCTCCACCTCAAAAAATCCAAATCCACCAGAGCCACAAGAGCAAGAGACTTAAACCTCAACACGGATATAAATAGGACATGCTGGAGGGACAGATTCATCACCCAGAGACTCCCTACACTATGGAACAGAATCCCAGTCCATGTGAGGCAGAGCCCCTCACTGACTCTGTTCAAGAGAAATCTTGATGAGTGGATGGGAGATCGTAGGTTTACCCCGGGAATCATCTCTGTGTCACTGCTGGACAGAGGCACAGCAAACTAATGGGTATAGTATTCTCATCCTAAGGGGTGGTAAAAGTCACACACACTCTGGCTAGGCTTATAAATGCCCTAGGGCAGATAGCCTAGTATGAACCTATGAACCTATGAACAACAGCAAATATAAATAATGTAAATATAAACATGTGTTAGTTAAGCTAATATCTATTTGTTTTTTTACATTTTTTTATAACTGTATAGTAACACCACACGAAACAGTTAAAATTCTGAATTTTAAAAAGAAATACAGTCACAGATGGTATTAGTCAAGCAGTCTTTGTAAAATGAATGGGCAGGGCAGTTAAATAAAAAAATACTGAAATCATAGTTAACTGCATTTTATTATTAAATTGCAAGTGTATTAACAGATAATTAAAGGAAAAATGCTAAAAGAGTTAACTATGGTCTACATAATCTAAAATGTGAGCTCAGACCTTCCCAGACTGGATGAATAGTTACAGGAAATATTGGGCAGATAACAAGACTGATTGCCAGACAAGTGGCTTGAGTTTTTTAAAGCATTATTGTTATTACACCATAATTGTTAAATGTTCACATGCAACACTATTTGGTAATTGTAATAAAACATCACAATTGTGCATATATGTCACTGAAAAGTAAAAAAGACCTCAGTTACACCAAGTACAGCCAACAGATGGGTTATAGTATACATGCAGTTCAAATAAAGTATACAGGAGGGTACAAATAACTACTAATAGTAGTAGACAGCAAAGGCAACAGAAAAAATATATATTCTGTCTTGAAAACAGCCAAAAAATGATTAAATAAGACAAAGGTCTATAGTTTGTTAGTAACATAATAAAGCAAATGTTTAACCAAAGTGTTAGGCTGGTATACATTTTATTCTCACAGCGTAAAACAAATGAACAATAGTGTAATACTACAGGGGAGGGGTACTTTCTCAGTTTTACAGTGACTGTGTAAGCAATATGGATTGCAAAAGGGTCTAAAATAAAGCCACAGAAAAAAATAATATCTCATTCCTTCTTGACAATACTCTTTTGGGGGGGACAGGTATTAGTGCATTAGAAATACTGGATTAAACCTGACAGGATAAGATATTTTACAAGTTGCTAATAGATATCATAATAGTTATTATTATTGTTTAGTATTAATAGTTATTATTGTATTGTTTAGTATTAAATTGTATTTACAACCTGTTAAACTGTAAAGCTATACAAGAGAGGCTTAAAATTGCTTTATTAAAGCTATACAAGAGAGAGTAAAGATATGTAAAAATTGAGCAAGAATGGTCACTATTTTTAATATGTTTTTGGCAAGACAATGTTGGTATGCAAAAGCATAAATGTTTCTAATTGCTGGGTATGTAGTTGCGTCTGGTGGCAATTCCACTAGATACTTCTAAACAGACATAAGAATTTTCCAAGATTTTGCTTGATGTTAATGCTACTACATTTGTAAGATTAGACTAAATGTACTTTACAGTCACTTTATGTACAAATACAAAAGAATTCAGTAGAAATTAAATTAATGTATAGTAATGAATATGTGTGAAAAACCATGTTTAAAAAATGGGTCCAGGATAGCTACTAGGTTGAAATGCATGAATAGCAAACAGTCTGTACAGGATATATTGTAATAAGTTCAAAAGTAATTTGTCAAGTTGTAATATTATCACTGGTTTTAAGGTTGGAGTCTTATTATTGGTTTTTGGACCATAATTTTATCAGTACTAGTATTGGTTACCCCAATTAGAGGAAAATTATATTAAAATATTGTATTCATGCAGATAATGGACTAATATGTACATAGCATTCTTTAGTGTATAAATCATATTTTTTAAATCTTCAAGTATTAAATATTCTGAAATAATTACATTCAAATATTTATTATCTAAGCCCAGTTCAGTACTTTACCAAGGTGTTAATGGGCAGTTCAGAGACATGACCACAATGTTATGGTTAAAATGACATTGAAACTGTATATTTTCAGCAGTGTATAAATGCTTGGAATAGCATATAGTTCTTGTCTCTTATAGATATTAGTCTATCTCTAATCTTTTGGTATAAAATGATTAATAAAAGTAAAGAGGTAATTCAACAGTAGCAAAGAGTTAATGGAACAGTTCTAAGTTATAAATGAAATTCTGTGATTGCAAAAGCATAAATTAATCAAGTTAAAAAATAAAACTAAAGCAAACACAGTTCATAAATGGTGAAATATCTTCACAGAATACTCTGCAAAATAAAAAGTTGTTAAATATATTCAGTTTTAGTAGTAATACTTTATATCATTGTATTAAATATGTAAAAATGCATTTTGACATATCAAAATAAGACTAAAGGTTTTGTTTCTTAATATGTTTTCTATATAATGTGATCAAAATACATATCAGTATAAAGTGTATGAATACGTTAAAAAATAAAAAGAGGGAATTGTAAGAATATGCTCAACAAAATATTAAGGTTGAAAGTAATTCTGTTACAAATATGCAAAATAAATAAGGTATAAAATAAAGCTTGCTTAAATGTAGAAATAGAGTTTAGTAATATGTGATTAGCATCCATACTAAATGACTGTGGCTTGAAAAATAAGGAACTTGCTTAATGGACATGTTTTCCTACAGAATCAGCAAAAGTGTAAAATCTGACCTCTTATGTATGCATTACATTGTCAGTAAGAGCAAAAATGTAAAAAACAGGATGTATGTTTTCACATTGTCAGAAAAAAGCTAATCTGGTTTCTTAAAGGCTGGACAACAGGAAAACAATCTGCATCATATGACATCATTAAGTAAAAAAGTTTGAAGTCAGCATTTGCACAAGAACAGATGTTCTCATACAAAGATAGAATACCAAAGAAAAAAACAGGATATTCATACTGTCAGAAAAAGCTGACCTCTTACAAAGAGCAACAGTGTGACATTGTTAAGCAAGGAAGCTTAAAAATAATATCATCAAGTCAGCATCTGCAACAATCAGCATTGTTTCTACAGGATGAGAAATTCTCCAAAATAGAATACCAAGAGCAAATCTATATGTGTGTGCATGGCTAGAACTGTATATAAGATCTGTATTAATTCAGTTATGTTAGAGATATTGGTAGGGACACATTTGTTCTGAGGTAAATGTTATATCTCTCACATCATCCATGTTGTTCAAGAATTAAAGTAGAACAGTACCTGAAGCTGCAACATTAGTCCGTGCGGTTTGTTATAAAAAGTTATTTGTTACTGCTTTGAGTTTGGTGCTGCAAAGTATATTCTGTCATCAGAGTATATTCTGCAAGTTTCTGTATGCAACAGACTGTGAATGCAACTATAACCAGACTTTGATTTCAGCAAAACCCAGCCAGCAAGACTGAGTGTCTTAAGAAGACTTTGGAGCCATCACAGTAACAGCACAGTGATTAGCACCTTAAAATTATTTTTTCAGAAACCACACACCTGCCAGCCAAGACCGGAATAGCTGGTCAAGAGGAGAAGGTCAACACTTGCACCACACCACATGGAACACATAGGCATCCAGAACACACACCAGCACTGCCTTCACATAACAATACAAACCACATACCCACCTTCACGGAAGCTCTCAATAAAAATCTACCCAAACAGCAGAGACCTCTAAGGCAGAAACACACTCTTAACCCCAACACAACACTAATCATGAGACACATAACTCTCCTAAACAGTGTGCCACTCAACCAAAGCCCCTAAGGCAAAACAGCATGCCAAGCACACTAGTCATAGGTGACTCAATAGTGAGGCACACTGATGTCCCACTCACTAGGTTAAATAAGGAGAAAGTAACAGTCAGATCTGCCATATAACACACGCACTCAGGTCCCTCAACAACAGGTACAAATATGACTCTGTCATTGTACATGTGGGTGTGAATGAAATGAGATGTACCTCTCTGGACTACATGAAAAGAGACATGGAGAAGCTCTCAGATTATGTAGCCCAGGCGGATATGACCCTAGCCCTGAGCAGCATCCTACCATCACCCAGAATGATACCACAGTACAAGCAGAAAATGATTGATTTCAATAATTAGCTAAGTTTCTGGTGTCATTCTTAAGGGGATCCAGTATCTGTTTGTCTAGGATGACATGACTGACAGACCTCGATGCTTTGCCAGAGCTGCCCTGCATCTGTCACCCCTGGGCTCCAGATACTGGCCAAGGCTCTTGCCACCCCTATAGTGCCTTTTTTAGGTGGTGTTCCAAAGATCAAATTACCACCATAACAGCTACAAACAAATGCAATCTGAGGGTCATGCTGCTCAATGCTAGAAGTCTAAATCTCAAAATGCACTCACTCAAAGCACTCCTTAAAATGGAGGACATCGACATTTGTGCTGTAACAGAGACCTGGTTCAAGGCAGCAGAAAGCACCCCTGCACTACCAGGCTATAGCTCATTCCATACCTTTCAGCCCCAGAACTTGGACTGAAGCTCCAAAGGTGGTGGTGTTTCCATATTCATAAAGAATGTGCACACCTCCAGATTGGTAGCTCAGCATAATGCATCAGAGATACTTCAGGTGCAGCTAACATTGGGTAAGACAGTGATTCAGGTCGTAGCCTGTTATAGGTCCCCAACCATGTCCCAAGACACACACCCCACATTCCTAAGCACCCTGGTGAATATTAGGGTCCAACCTAACACACTCATACTGGGAGACTTCAACTACCCCTCCATTAACTGGGAAACTACTCATGTACCAATACAATTGCCCAACATTTCCTGGAATTCATTAATTCCAATGCCCTGTCCCAGCTCATTGTTACCCCCACTAAAGGTAGCACCATCCTTGACCTGGTCATTACTAACATGGGCAACCATCGCTCTACACCAATAGTCAGCTCTTCCCTGGTTAGATCTGACCACAAACTAATCACCTTGGAAATCCACATTCCACCCCCTGCAAAGGTAACCACCATGAAAAACTTCTCCAAAGCTAACTTTGGGCTCCTAAGAACTGAGGTGGCTAACTTCACGGCACCCATGCAAATGGAGAATAATTGCATGACTGCCAATTCATACACCAATGCACTGTACGAACACATACACAAATGCATGGATCTTGCCATACCCAATAGAACCAAGACACTCTCTTCGAAAAAAAGGAAGGCAATCTGGTGGTCCCCTGCCATAAACAAACTCTACAACAGAGTAAATTGATGCAAAATAAGGTGAAGTCCCAAGACTGGAAAAACTCCCTTATCAGCCTTGATCCCTCATCAAATCCTCTAAAGCTAGCTATTAAAACAGAATTGCAGCAGATAGTAAAGACAACCACAAGGCTTTCTATAGTTATGTAAAGAACCTCCATAGCAATACCCAGATTTGCTCTGAGCTACTGCACAATGGTACCTCCTATACCGAGCCAGCAAATATTGCCAATATACTGGTCAACAGATTCATTGCCAACTCTTCCCCTCTCTCCCCTCCCAAAGGACTAATCACAATACCAGTAGATTGCCAGGCACCCAGTATTACTGCAGCACAGGTTAAAACAGCACTGTCCAAGGCCAAGAATATAGCATCTATGGGACCTGACAATATCCCTGGCTGTGTTCTACATGAACTACAGAGTGAACTGGCACCTCACCTGTGTGCCCTGTTCAATCACAGCCTCACCTCAGGCTTTGTCCCTACCGAATGGTGCACTACTACAGTCATCCCTCTCCATAAAGGAGGAGCGACTACAGACCCTGGGAACTATCACCCCCATTAGCCTGATGAGTCTGATATGCAAAGCTATGGAATGCATCATCATGGACCTAATAAACAAGGATATTGGGAATCTCTAAACTCTGGATCCAACACAGTTTGATTTTGTGAAGGGTAGATCATGCCTGCTCAACTTGGTCGACTTCTTTGAGTCAGTCACCAGAGCTGTGGATGAAGGCAAGGTGGTTCATACAGACTACCTTGATCTGGCTAAGGCCTTTGATACCATTCCCCACTACAGAATCATAGAAAAACTCACTAAGCTAGTCATCAACCCTTATATCACTAGGTGGGTTGCAAACTGGCTCACATATAGAACCCACAGTGTGAAAGTAGCTGACTCCAAGTCAGACTGCTGACTAGTTACAAGTGGAGTCCCACAGGGATCGGTCCTGGGTCCTCTCCTGTTTGGTATCTACTTCTCAGAAGGCCAGTTCCACATGAAGGGACTCTGGCTGACAAGGTTCACAGATGATTGCAAGTCAGGAGCCATTATTAACGCCCCAAGTGATGCTGACATCCTACAGAAAGGCCTCACTGAGACCAACGACTGATGTCAGAACCATGGCCTTAAGCTCAATGACAAAAAATGTGTCATCCTCCCCTTTGGGAAAAATCCAGTTCCCATGAACTACCACATCGATGGTAGTCAACTGAACACAGAAGGCATTATAAGAGATCTGGGAAGACAGGTTGACAGCAACCTCTCTTTTGACAACCACACTGCCACTGTGGTCAGAAAATCCTTCTATGTGGCACATCTCATTACAAAGGGTTTTGTATCCAGGAAGAAATAGATCATTGTCTTCCTGTACTCTTCCCTCATTAGGCCAATCATTTGTCATGTACCTCACTAGACACCTGCAACAACTGGAGAGATCATAAAAGTACCTCACAAAGAGGATCCTAGGCCTTAAACACTTGTCCTATATGGACAGACTCAAAATATTCCAACTATTCTCTGTCTCATATTGCCTACTTAGAGGCAATCTCTGCTTGACTTATAAAGCCATGTCCGACCCGGCTCTGTTAGAAATTCTACATCTAAAGAAATCCCAATCCCTCCGCACCACACACTCCAGAGACCTCAACCTCATTACCACAATCAACAGAATGTGCTGGAGGGACAGGTTCATAATCCAGAGACTGCCCATGCTATAGAATAGACTTCCCATACATGTCAAGCAGAGCACCTGACTGGCTCTCTTCGAGAGAAATCTTGATGAGTGGATGGGAAATAGAAAATTCACACCGGGGATCACTCCAGTGGCTCTACTTGACAGAGGCACTGGAAACTAAGGTCGAGTGGCATGTTGCCAGGGTAATCCTATGGGCTAGACTTGTAAAGGCTCCAGGGCCATTAGCCTAGTACATACCTATGAACCTGTGAACCTATAGATCTGCAATTGCAGTACTGTATACATATCTGCTCACCTCACAAGACTCACATGTAGTGTGAACATTTTAAAACATGAGGGGAATAAGTCTAAGATGACTTCCCTGCTTAGTTTAGCAGAAGCTTATCAGTGTCAAGTGGGAATGGAAATCAAACCAGAAGTAGATAAAAATCAGGCAGCAACTGAATGTGCCAAAAAATAAAAGAAATAATATAAGGTGAAGGATCAGATGAGAAGGCAAGAAATTTGGAAAATGCATAAATATAATTGCAAGTATAGAAAACTCTTGGAACAACCTCATGTTGATCAGGATCAAATGCAGGAATGGTTAAGGAGAGGTGAATTTAAACCAAAAGATGAAAAGTTAATATTGGTGTCCCAAGATAGTGGACTACGTGCATGTTGGTTTACAAAGTCCATTAAGCATGTGGGAGAAACAGGCAAATGTATATTTTGTAAAACAGAATTGGAAACAATTGCACATCTTGTTGCTGGTTGTGATATACTAACGGCATAAAAACTGAATACTGAAAGGCATAATAATGTGGAAAGACTGGTGCATTGGGGATTGTGCAAACATGATAATATTGGAGTAGCTGAAAAACATTGGAAACATGAGCCATAAAGCTTTATAGAAAATGCTGATGTTTATATCACATGGGGTCACCCATTACCAACAGTTCAAAAAATAGATGCAAGAAAACTGGATGTAGTAGTCCATGAAAAGAAGACAAAAGTAGCATTGATCACTGAAATTGCTACACCCAGTGAGTACAGTGTCTTACGTACAGAGAGACACAAAAGTCATAAAATACCAGGATTTGTAGGCAGAAATGAGTGCAATGTGTAAGAAAGATATGCAGACAGTCCCAATAGTAGTAGGGTCTTATAAAAAAGAATTTACAGTCATACTTAGATATGTCACCGAAACATATAACTCTGTATGAACTGCAGAAGCAGTCATTATTGGGCACATTGTGGATGCTGAGAAGAGCACTTTTGGCTAACATCAAAGACTGAAACAATACTAATTTCATGAACTTTAATCATACTTTGACTTAGGACTGACGTCCATTCCCAACATGGGAAATCCAAAATACTTGGAGAAATTAAGGGAAAAAATGTGGGGGATGCAATATTTCCCAATTTTTTGTGAGTACCAGTACCAAGTCCAATATTTTTGTACTTCTTGTAGGTGCATATGCTACCTGATCCAGGTGTTTGTGTTTACAATGTCTAGGATTCTCTATGCCTGTAAATTTGTGTTCATGTAAGATTCACAGTTTATAGACATTTAAAGTCCCCCATGAGTATGGATGGTATTTTGTTGAATGGTATCTTCAATTGATACAAATATGACCTATGGGTTCCATGAGACATATGGGTTGACCTACAGCTTGCTAGGATTTGTTATGCAACTTTGTCTATGGCAATCTGAAGTGGAGGAACTCTAGAAAATCATCCTCATCCTGTTTAGCAGTCCTAGAGGCTTGTTATTGATGTAGGTCAAAACACCTCCACCTTTAGTCTCTGTCTGTGCAGTTGCTGGACTAAATGTGTGGAAGTCATTGAAATCTTGTACTGCCAGAGTATATTCTGATGGTTTAAACCATGTCTGGGTAACTGCACAGATGTCTACATTCTCCAAGGTGAGGAGAGTTTGGAGAGAGAGAAGCTTCTTATTTAGACTTGAATAGTAACATCTTTAGAGTTCATTGTGCAGATGTTGTTATGTTGGAAGGTTTGTCAATTTGAAATTGCCTAAAAAAGGTTGCATGGGGAGAACAGTGTTTTATCCCCTATTTGAAATGCTAGAGGGGACAGGTGCAGACCATTCTTAGCAAAGCAAAATGGTTTGTTAACCATGTCCTCGCATACTGACAAATATTGTATACTCCTAGAGTGACATCAAAAACTAAGACAATTATTATAGTGAATTATCTTGTTTGCAATGTGGCATCATCCTTACTGAAGGTAACATGTTACTCATTGCTAGACACATACCAGTCTGTGGCACATAGTCTGAGAGCTCCATAATTCTTTATGTAGTCTAGGGAGGTACATCTCAGGTTATTTACACCTACATGGACAATGACTGCATTATACCAGTACCTGTGGTGCAGTGACTTGAGTGCATGTGTAACTTGGTAGATCCTGGCCCTTGATAGGCAAGTAACCATTATCTTCTCCTTCTTCAGTGCATTGAGTGGGACATCAGTATGTCATACAATGTAGTTTCCTATGACTATTGCCCTGGTTAGTATATTGGCTTGCTTTATGGGTTTGGTATTTGGTATTTGAGGCTCCACTGAGTGTTGCTGTATGTGCAGTGTTAGGTGTTACACCACTGGGTGTGGCTGTTTGTGCAGTGTTAGGTGTTATTCCACTGGGTGTTGCTGTATGAGCAGTGTTAGGTGTTACACCACTGAGTGTTGCTGTATGTGCAGTGTTAGGTGTTACACCACTGGGTGTTGCTGTATGTGCAGTGTTAGGTGTTACACAACTGAGTGTGGCTGTATGTGCAGTGTTGGGTGCTACACCACTGGGTGTGGCTGTATGTGTAGAATTAGGTGTTACACCACTGGGTGTTGCTGTATGTGCAGTGTTACGTGTTACACCACTGGGTGTGGCTGTATGTGTAGTGTTAGGTGTTACACCACTGGGTGTGGCTGTATGTGCAGTGTTGGGTGTTACACCACTGGGTGTGGCTGTATGTGTAGAATTAGGTGATACACCACTGGGTGTTGCTGTATGTGCAGTGTTATGTGTTACACCACTGGGTGTGGCTGTATATGCAGTGTTAGCTGTTACACCACTGGGTGTGGCTGTATGTGCAGTGTTAGGCATGCTTTTGGGTTTGCTGAGATAGTTTGTGTAGGTGGAATGTCTAGGAAGTGTTTTGGTTTTGGGAAGACTGAAGTTAAGTGCCTCAGCATAAGTAGGTCTGTCTGTATGGTGCGTATTATGTGTGGTAGGTATAGAGTGTGTGTTTCTGACAATCATATTGTTATTTTTAGTACTTGTACATGCGGACTTGTCTCAAGAAACATTGTGTATATACATCCCTTGCATACTGTCTTTGTTTTGAGAATTAAATGACTGTCAGTGAACATTAGACAATTTTTACATTGTCTCACTATACCTATATCCACCTTACTGGCTGTAGAGAAATTGGAAAAATGCATATCCATGATGTCAGGTCATTTACTGGGTGAACTCAAGGGTGTTATGCCCAAAAGTTAATAGTGGGCTGACTAAGGGTGCTTTTGGCGCTAGAGAGTAGACTAGGCTGTATGGTACTAAGTTCAAGGGTACAGTGCTCTTCAACATGCAAAGTAGCTGCTCTACACTCACTCAGTTAGTGATACAGTTTCAGAGGTGGCTTTATATGGAAAATTTGGTTATACAGGACACTACTAACCATCACTGAACAATAAGCAGTGGGAGTGCAAATGTGCCAGATTTATACAGGCACTTAAAACACAGGAAACTGGCTTTTAAGCCCTCTGGGCAATAAAACAACTGCACTTACAGCTTTTAAATGTTTTTTCCATCACAGAGAGACCAGGTCACCCCCGTTGCCATTAGATGGCATATCCCAGTCCCCCTAATGTAAAAACACCCAAAAAAATTGTTTGAGATCTAATTCTACAGAAAAACAACTTAAATTACCTGGTAAATGCAATTTCAAGTATTAGGAATTGTTAACTCTTTCACTCAAATGGAGCTCAGGAAGTTTGCACTTTAACTTCCAAAGGGCAGAGCCTAAGCTTTTTGACAAAATCAAATTACTTCCTCATATTTCAAACAAATGCTCATATCTCTGGATTCATAGTGGTTATGAAAGAAGTATAAATGACAAACTCTTCAGCATAAACTATTTTTAGAATGGTAGCATTCTTTAGGTTCTAGGTCATAAACTGAATTTTATAAGTCACAGTAAACACAGTAACTATTATGCTTGTAATACATCGGTATAAATTAATACCATAAAAACAACAGTTAATATCTATTTAACCACACTAGACAGAGGGCAAATATTAATGTAGTTGAGTTTGTTATTGTGTCAGCTTTAAGATGAAATATTTCAAAACCTTATACATGGCATGGGTTTGGAATTATTGATGCAAATATGAACAAGAAATATTTAACACACATGTCAGTAGGAGGTAACTGCAGACGGACCTGGAGGCATCACTCTGATGTAATGAGTTAAAATGATTTAAAGACAAAAATCAACAAACAAAGCAAAAATAAAGCAGTAGCACTGTAAAACAATTAACTGAAGTGCAAAACAATACAACTTTTATCTACCAAAGATGGAACAGGATTAATTTAGGACCCTCTCAGTGTGGCAAGGGTGACAAGCTGAAGGGAGTCTTAGAAAAATGAGCAGGAGGCAATTTGTAGTAATGGAGGTTTATTCAAGAGCAATAATGATTTTCTGGGTGGGCTCTTTCAAGTATTTTGCATATAGGTTCATAGGTTGGTACTAGGCTATCGGCCCTAGGGCCTATACAAGCCTAGCCATAACAATTCCCTGGCTATTTCTTACCACAATATTCACTTTCCTGGACCCCTGTCTAGCAGGGCGACTGAAGTGATCCCCAGGGTGAATTTTCTGTCTCCCATCCCATCGTCAAGGTTCCTTTTGAAGAGGCCAAAGTGGCGCTCTGCTTGACATGTATGGGCAATCTGTTCTAAAGTCTGGGGAGTCTTTGGGTCAGGAACCTATTCCTCCAGCATGTTTTGTTCATTGTGATGACAAGGTTTAGATCCCTGGAGCATGTAGCTCTGAGGAATTGGGGTTTCTTTAAGTGTAGCATGTCCAACAGTTCTGGGTTTGACATGGCCTTGTATGTTGTCGAGATCGCCTCTGAGTAGACAATATGTGACAGAATATAACTGGAGTTTTTTTAGACGGACAGCATAGGGCATCTGCTTTAGGCCTGTGATTCTTTTAGTGAGGTATTTCTGCGGCCTTTCCAGCTGTTGCAGCTGTCTTGAGAGGTACATACCAAACAGGGCATTGTATTCTATAATGGGTCTAATGAGGGATGAGTACAGTGGGACATTGACCTCCTTTTTTCTGGATGAAAAGCCCTTAGTGTTGAGGTGCGCCACATAGAAGGATTTCCTGACTGTTGTGGTGATGTGATTATCGAAGGTGAGACCACTGTCCACCCGTGTCCCTAAGTCTGTTATCACACTTTCGGTGTTTAGTGTACTGCCACCTATGTGGTATTCATGGATACATGTTTTTTTCCCAAAGGGTTAACTGTACATTTCTTGGCATTAAGCTTGAGCCCATGGCTCTGGCACCAAGCATCTTTTTCTGTAAGGCCCTTTTGTAGAATATCCACATCATTTGGGGATTCAATAATGGCTCCCAGTTTGCACTCATCTGCAAATTTTGTTTGCCAGAGTCCCTTAGTGTTCGAAAACAATGGGTGGGAAAAGCATTTAAATTGCTTACACAACTGACAATAGCAATGGAAGTGGAGAGGAAAGGACCTTGGAAGTCAGATTACCATAAGGGTTTGAAACCAGAGACAAGCCTTTTCAAACCACAACAGGAAAATGGTGGGAAGGCTGGGGAAAAAATCAAGCTGCAATAAGCACACTAGCTAGAGAGGGATCCGATCCAGTCAACTAAAGCAGATATTTGAAGTCTACACCAATGACCGTGATCTGCAGTTCATTAACCCCCCAGGTAGGTAAGAATTTCAGAAACTATAACTTTATATCTCAGTGGGGGCTGGAGCAGAGACAAAGGACAGGAAAACAGTAGCAAAGTAAGCAGAAATGCTCTGGAATGCAACTTTAAAAAGGTAAATGATAAGCAGAACTAAGATTATACAAGCAAAGCTGGAATATAAACAGCTGTACAAGCACAAATCCTGCAGCAGAATTCAAAATACTACCACTCCTGCAATCCCACCACAGACAAAGGCACCAACCTAGTTAGAAATTTACCAGTAATGCTATTTATGGAAAACATGCAGTAATAAATTACTAAATGAGGCTCAGATACGGCAGTAGTTCACAGTTCATCCACAACTGCGAATGACATTACAAGATTAAGATCTTTGAGAAGGTTCAAAATACAAACACCTAGTTTTAGGAAGTAATTCAACTTTGGAAAAAAATGCAGTATTAAATAATAAAATGAGGCTCAATTCTAGCAGTAGTTCACATTTTTGGCACAACTATGAATTAAATTACAAGACGTGTCCTTCCAAAGGCATACGTCTGGAGTGTTTCTCCATGGGCCACCACTGAAAATTGGCTCTGTCCCAGTTGAGCGTTCCCGGTAAACAAATGTTAAATAAATAATAATAAAATAAATAAAGACCAAGGCCTCAGATAGGCTTCAAAATACAAGCTGCTAGCTTTTACACGTAACTCTACTTATGGAGATAGAAGTGCAGTATAATGTATAAAGATGCTGCAGTCTTGCAGCAATGCAGTCTTCCCACAACTGCAAATGAAGCTACAAGACTAATGACCGAGAACAAAGTAAAAAAACGCAAACAGAAAAGTTTTTGTCTGGAAAAAAAGGAGAAAAATACAAAAAATGTCACCACACTGGTCACTTTAAGTGCTATTTAAAACATTTAAGCAGAGTTTAAATAAAACATTCTTTGTTTCCTTTCTGATGAAAATCTTGTTTCTTGAACTGCGTAGCTTTCTACAGCTCTTTGATTCTTGATTAAAATATGTTGGATGAGTGTAGTTCTGTGCTGGCTATAGCAGTCTTGCTACAGAGGGATCCAATCAAATAAAGCCAATATTGGAGCTCTAGTCCTATGACTCTGATCTACAGGTTAATGACCCCCAGGTAGGTAAGAATTTCAGAGAATGTAGCTTAATTACTCAGTGGGAGTTGGAGCAATGACAAAGAATGGGGGGAAAATGTCAGCAAAGTAAACATAAATGCACTGAAATGCAACTTTATGCAGTTAAACAATATGCAGAATATAAGACTAGCAACAAAACTGGAATGTAAACAGCTGTAAAAGCTCTGAAGCATAAATATTGGAGCAAAATTCAGAATACTGCCACTACTGCAAAAATACCACAGACTAAAGCACCAGATTATGCAGAGATTTACCAGTAATGTTGTTTATGTAAAACATACAGTAGTAAATAACTAAATGAGGCCCAAATCTGGCACCTGATTATATTTAAAAAACTGATTACCATTAATAAACTCTACAATAGAAGGAAGAAACTGTTGCAGAAAAAAGTGAAGTCCCAAGACTGGAAAAACTCCCTTATTAGCCTCAACAAAAAGTTGAGATCCCTCATCAAAACCTCTAAAGCCAGCTATGAAGGCAGAATTGCGGCGCACACTAAAAAAAACAAAAAGCCTTCTATAGTTATATCAAGAATATCCTTGGCAATACCCAAATTTGCTCTGAGTTACTGCACAATGCTACCTCCTATACTTAACCAACAGATATTGCCAACAGACAGATTCAGTGCCAGCTTTACCCCTCTCTCCCTCCCTAAAGGACCAATCACAATACCAGAAGAATGCCAGGCACCCAGAATTACCGTACATAGGTTAAAGCTGCATTGTCCAAGGCCAAGAATATAGCTTCCATGGGACCCGACAATATCCCTGGATATGTTCTACATGAACTACAAAATGAACTAGCACCACATCTGTGTGCCCTGTTCAATCACAGCCTCACCTCAGACTTTGTCCCTACCAAATGGCACTGCTACAGTCATCCCTCTTCATAAAGGGGGAGCGACTACAGACCCTGGGAATTATCGCCCCATTAGCCTGATGAGTCTGATATGTAAGGCTATGGAGCACATTGTTATGGACCTAATTAACAAAGATATAGAGAATCTCCAAACTCTAGATCCCACTCAATTTGTTTTTGAGAAAGGTAGATCATGCCTGCACAACCTGTTTGACTTCTTTGAGTCAGTCACCAGAGCTGTGGATGAGGACAAGGCAGTTCATACAGCCTACCTCAGTCTGGCCTTCGATACGATTCCCCACTCAGGAATTATTGATAAACTCACCAAACTAGGCATCAACCCTTATATCACTAGGTGGGTTGCAAACTGACTTAAAGATAGAACCCACTGTGTGAAAGTAGCGGGCTCCAAGTAAGATTGTCGACCAGTCATGAGTGGAGTCCCACAGGGATCAGTCTTGGGTCCTCTCCTGTTTGGAATCTACATCTCAGAAGTCCAGGCCAACACAGAGGGACTCTGGCTGACCAAGTTTGCAGACAACTGCAAGCTTGAAGCCAATATTAACTTCCCAAGTGATGTAGATATCCTACAGAAAGGCCTCACTGAGACCAATGACTGATATCAAAACCATGGCCTTAAGCTTAATGCCAAAAAATGCATCATCATCCCCTTTGGGAAAAACTCAGTTCCCACTAATTACCACATCAATGTGTGCCCACTGAACATGGAAGGCGTCATAAGAGATCTGTTGGACACAGGTTGACAGCAACCTCTCCTTTGACCACCACATTGCCACTGTGGTCAGAAAGTCCTTCTATGTCGCACATCTCATTACCAAGGGTTTTGCATCCAGGAGGAGAGAGGTCATCACCTCTCTCTACTCTTTCCTCATTAGGCCAGTCATGGAGTATAATGTCCCATTTGGCATGTACCTCACTAGACACATGCAACAGCTGGAAAGGTCACAAAAGTACCTCACAAAGAAGATCCTAGACATTAAATACAGGTCATACATTTATTTATTTATTTATTTATTTATTTTACATTTGTTGACTGAGAAAGTCTGTCTGGCTGTGAGCCCATTTTCAGAGAAGGCCCGGCGAGAAAAGCTCCAATAAAACAAGAAAAAGATTAATAGGTACAGTGTCAGTTTTACATAGAATTTAACAGAAGTATCTAGAGACAATAAAGAAAGTACAATATACAATAGGCACTTCAGTGAAAAGGAGAATGTTATTACAATATAGTAAAGTCATACATAGCTATATATATATATATATATATTTTTTTTTTTTTTTTTTTTTTTTTGAGGGCAGGGGGTCCATCTTTAGTTGATCATTTGAGTATACTTTAATACGTGTACATATGTATACTCTTACAAAAGAAAAGAAATTATCAAATTATACTCTTATTGTAGGTAGCTGACAGGTGGTGTTAACAAGTGGGAGTGGGGTATACATGGAGACTATAAGATTTAGGGGATGAAATTTGATGTGGGCTTATGTGGTATTAGCCTGGCTTGGTGTAGGAGCAGAGCCAGTTGTTAGTGAGGTGGTCTTTGAGCAGAGTTTTGAATTGGTGTAGGTTGGTAGCATTTAGGATGTGTTGAGGGATTCAGTTCCAAAGTTTAGAAGTGTGGTGGGAGTAGAGGGCATCCCCAGCTTTGTTGTTGCTTTTGGATACTTGGAGGGGTGTTTTGTGTGAGGATCGGAGTTGCTGAGTGTTGGCATATGGTTGGAGTAATTTTTGTAGGGCTGGGGTTCTGTTTGGCTGGTATATTAGTTGGTGGGTAAAGACAAGTTGGGTACAGGTTAGTTGCTGTGGGAATTCTAGCCAATTTATTTGTTGTAGGGCAGAGCAGTGGTGAGGCCTATATGGGGAGCTAGTGGGGAACTTGGTTATTTTATTGTAGGCTGATTCACGTTTGGTAAGGTCAGTTTTATTAAGGTTTGTAAAGATGGGAGAAGCATAGAAAACAGTAGATAAGAGATGAGTCCTGGCGAAGCTTAGTCCGGAATGGCTAGTTAGGAAAGGATTAATTCAGTAAAGAGAGCCTAGTTTGATGTTTGTGTTTTTTAATGGTTTGAGAGAGGTGTAGGTCAAATTTTAATTTGCTATCAATTGTGACACCTAGTAATTTAGTATGTGAGCTGGTGTTTATGGATGTGTTGTTGGAGGAGTGGTTTTGAAAAGTGGCTAAGGGATTGGGTGTTTTGGTGGGGAGAAAGAGCATGAGTTTGGTCTTGTTTGAGTTCAGTATGAGGTTAGTGTTAGCTAGCCAGGATTCTATTTCTAGGAAGGATTGTTGTGTTATAGCCTGTAGTTGTGTTAGAGAGGGGGCGGAGCATATCAGGGTAGTGTCATCTGCATATTGGATGACAGAGGATTTATGGAGGTGATTTGTGAAGATGGTAAAAAGTAGGGGGGCTAATATGGAGCCTTGTTGAACTCCTATGTTAACAAGGAGCAAAGATGATAGCTCCTGTTGCCATGTATGAGCTCCTATCAGAATCTTGAACAACTGAAATCCCGAATTTCAGTAGCCCGAGACCAGAACGGCGAAAGTGCAGAATACCAAAACCCCAGAAGCGCGAAATTCAAAATCCCAAAGTTCTGAGATTTTGAATTAGCGGTTCTGGTGTTGCGGTGTGTGAGTGGGTGGTTGGAGATGTAGGTAAGTTTTTGTGTTTTACGGATTTTGGGTAGGGGCTTTAGTGTGTGTCTGTGTGTTTTGTTAGTGTGATGTGTGTGTGCGAGGGGAATATAGCTTGTGTGGTGGTGTTTTTGTGTGTTTGTCTGTGTAATGCGACCTTGGAGTTAGTATATTTAAGTAGGGAGGTGTGGGGGGTGCAGGTGGACTTGCCCCCCTACTTGTATGTAGGGTAGGTGTTTGTGTATGTGTAGGGATGTGTATGTTTGTGTTTGCGTCTGCGGTATGTTTAGTGTAGAAGTCGTGATTTTAAATTTCGCACTTCTGGGGTTTCAGGTTTATGGATTTTCAACTTCATGGTCTCAAGATACTGAAATTCGAGATTTCAGTATTTCAAGATTATGAAGTGAATACCCCATCTAACAGCCTGCTGGCATTTGGTTAGATAGCTGTGGAACCAAGCTAGGGAAGAATGACTGAGATATAATGTGGCCAGTTCTGACAGCAGTTTTTGGTGTGAAACTGTGTCGAATGCCTTTGAGAAATCTATAAAGATGGATGAGACATATTTATTCTGATTTCTGTGTTCATTTATTGTATTAGTAAAACTGAGGATGGTGGTTATGGTGCTGTGGTGGGGGCAAAAACCATGTTGTGTGTTTGACAGGAGGTTATTGGAGAGAAGGTAGTTTAGAAGCTGGGCGTGAATACATTTTTCTAGTATTTTGGAGAGGGGTGAAAGAATGGCAATGGGCCTGTAATTAGTAAGTTCGGTAGAGTTGCCACCTCTATGCATTGGGGTGATATAGGAGACTTTCCACATAAGTGGGACATGGTTCTCAGAGACAGAGCAGTTAATGAAGACAGAAATGGGCTAGGCTACGACTTCGGAGGCATCTTTGAGAAATTCTGATAGGAGGTTGTCAGCAGCTAGGCTGGTGGGCTTGAGCTTACTGAGTAGTTTTTTATGGTATGGGTTGGGACGGGGTTAAAGGAGAAGGAGTTTACACCCTCACTGTTGACTACGGGGATTGTAGTAGTGATGTTTTGGTCATAGCCAGTAAGTGAGTGAATTGTGTTTATGAAAAAGGAATTGAATTGTGTTGCAATGTTATCATTTGATGGGGGTGTGGTAGGACTGGGGGTGGATGTACTACCAAGTTACAGGAGTTTGTTTATAGTGACTCAGACTTTTTTGGGGTTGTTTTTGTTTCCTTGCTGTGCAGTTATTTAGTAGGCTTTTTGTCAGCTTTTATCTGGGATTTGGCTTTATTCTTAAGTTGTTTGAAAAGTAGAAAGTTGTCATTGCTTTTGTTAGTTAGCCAGTGTTCCCATGCCTTGTCCCTTTCTTTTAGTAGGTCTTTGCTGTTGTTTCTAAGCCAGGGTGTGTGGTGATGTTTTATTCTATCTATTCTGCAGGGGGCCAGGCTGTTTAGGATGTTGAGAAAGGTGGTGTTAAAGTGTTGAACAGCATTATCTAGTGGCAGTGTTTTGAGGGGGGACCAGTTAATTTGTTGGAAGAGGGAGTTGAAAATGTGGGTATTAAATATTTTCTTGTTGCGGATTAGCCTATAGACTACTTGTCTAGGTGGACTAAGATTGTTTCTGATTAGGTATGTGGGTAGGTGGTCACTTATGGTACTGGGGAGGCATCCTGCTAGAAGGGGTGTGTTATTTTTATTTGTGAGATTCCAATCTAGGATGGATTGTCTGTTGGAGGTTTTGTCTATTCTTGTGGGGTTTTGTAAGAGCTGGGAGAAACCATATAGGTTTATGAAACTGGATGGATTATTGGAATTATAGGTGGACCAGTCAGTGTTGCGGTCACCCATAATTATGGTTTCTTGGTGGAAGATTGTGGATAGCCAGTGAAGTATGTCTTCAACTGTGCTAGTGTTATCTCCTGGAGGGATATAGACAGCCACTATGATTAGTGTTTTGTTCTTGTTGATATTCAGTTTGATGATGAGTAATTCTGCATTGTTAGATGTAGGAAGTGTGGTGCTGATAACGTCTAGGGCTAGATTCTGTTTAAACATTATTGCTACACCTCCTCCGCGTTTATTTTGACAATCGAGTCTATATATGTTGAATCCTGGTGGAAGTATTTCATTGTTTTCATTGTTTTTGAGATGTGGCTTAAGCCACGTTTCAGTCAAAATGGTTATGTCAGGGGAATGTAAGTCAATTAGTGCATGGAGGTCATGGGTTTTGTTTAGTATACTTCTTACATTTGTATTAAGGAACAGCAGGGAGTGTTCTTTGGGGTGAAGGGGTATGGTGGAGTTGATTGAGGTATAAGTGGTAGTTTGTTTATTGGTAGTCTTGGGGCCAGGGTTGGGGTGGATGTCACCACTGATTTTTAGTTTTGATACTATATGAAATAAAGTTGTTATAAGTTTGCTTAGTTGTTTGTGGTTTCTAAATAGTGGTTCATTTTTGTGTCTGGTTTGATGGTATTTAAGTGGGAGGTAATCTATTCCTGTGTTGTTGTAGAAGTTGGGTGAAATTTGGGAGTTATAGTGGTGGGTTATGGGCAGTGGAGAGCTGGTGATGGAGTTGGTGGGGTACATGCATGGACAGCCTCAAAAAACTCCAGCTATTCTCTGTCTCATATCATCTATTAAGAGGCGATCTCTGCTGGACTTACAAAGCCATGTCTGCCCCAGCTCTGTTAAAAATGCTACATCTAAAGAAATCCCAATCCCTCCACACCACATGCTCCAGAGACCTCAACCTCATTACCACAATCAACAGAACATGCTGGAGGGACAGGTTCATAACCCAGAGACTGCCCATGCTCTGGAATAGACTTCCCATACATGCCAAGCAGAGCACCTCACTGGCCCTTTTCAAGAGAAATCTTGATGAGTGGATGGGAAATAGAAAATTCACCCCGTGGATCACTCTAGTGGCCCTGCTTGATAGAGGCACTGGGAACTAACGTCAGGCGGCACGATGCCAGGGCACTTCTAGGGGCTAAGCTTGTAAAGGCTCCAGGGCCATTAGCCTAGTACACACCTATGAACCTATGAAGCTATAAGTATAGCTATTAAAACTGGGCATTGTAGCCATCATATTATCCACACCACTAGGCAGAAAATATAAACTTAGCCACTGTTATCTAAAATAATGAAAATCCTCCCACACCACATAATGATATTCATCAGAGCAAAATGCTGTAAAAGTATTTAAATGAATTACAAAATGTAGTCATAGAACACCACTAAGAGTGAGCTATCATGTTAACATGAAGACCTGCATAGTTACACACACACTCTGTTCTCTTAAATGAATAAAACAGTTGCACAAATTGCACTTTGGTTATTATACTATACAAGTATTGGCACTCACCCAACTTTCACGTGGATATTGCTCTGTGAAACTGCCCCTAACCCCTCGAGATACCAGGAAGGGGCTCTCAAGAAACATGATCTTCATCATCACAATGAAATTATTAGATGTCCAAATGGACAGATGAAATCAGCTCACTCTTAGTGGTGTTCTGTGACTACATTTTGTAATTCATTTAAATACTAGTGGTGATAGACTGCCCATACATGTCAAGCAGAGCGCCTCTTTGGCCCTCTTCAAAGGGAACCTTGACGATTGGATGGGAGAAAGAAAATTCACCCGGGGGATCACATCAGTCACCCTGCTAGACAGGGGTGCAGGGAAGTAAATAGTGTGGGAAGAAATAGCCATGGAATTGTTATGGCTAGGCTTGTATAGGCCCTAGGGCCGATAGCCTAGTACCAACCTATGAACCTAAGAAAACATAAATTGTATTGCTGGAACTAAATTCATCCTCATGTCTTGGTGAGTAGCTTCACGTGGTAGACCCTATTTTCACAAAATCTCACCAAGGTGATACTGATATATAGACTAAAGTTTACATATCATGAAGAATGGTAAGTTAAACGAATAAAGATGGCTAAGTTCTCAGGTCCCAAGAAAAAAAGGTGTAGACTCCTTAGGACATGGAAGCATTCTTATAACAGGGTTAGGCTAGGCTGAAGGGGAGGATAGCCCCCCATTGTAGAAGGAAGAAGTAGTTTGTTAAAACCACAAACACTGACAGACCAAAAATAAGACATAAAGATGACAAAATGTTTTGTTGAGGATAAGGAAGAAGTTAGGTATTGTTAATATTATGAAAGAGGCCCAGATTTCCAAACAGAATATATTTAGAAAGATGAAGAAAGAAATTACAAGAAAGAAAAATACTTGCATAAAAAAAGCTTCAGATAATATTTGTATTCATTAATACAAAATGTATATAGATGATAAACCTTTGGGCTATCTGGAAAAAGAAGTGACAGAGGAAGTGCAAAAATATAAAGAACAAAACCTAGAGATTTTTGAAAGGTATAGCAAAGAAATATGGACATGGGAAAGAAAAATATATCATATGGTGTAATATTTATGCAAAGCAGAAAGCCAAACTAACCAATACAAAAAGTGGTTCCAAAGGTATTTGAAGAGAAATATATACAAAAGCAGCAAGATATGGAAACTTAAAAAAACATAAAAACAAAGGGGAATGTCAAAAAGATAATTAGCAAAGTAGAAGTTAATTCTGTGACACTGAAGGATTTAGTGTGGAGAATCTAATGCAGACAGTTTTCCAGCATGATTGAATTATGATTCCCCAGATTAAGGAGCAATAGGTGGAGCAGAAGGCATCTGGAGAACATTTACAACACGATGATGCTCTGGAGCTTTGTGTAGGAAATCAGTACAAAATCCAGATGAAGTTTCAAAGGAAGGAGCAAGAAACAATCAATGGGTTCCCATATGTAAGAACAGCAGATGAAGCAGGATATGTCACAGGAAGATTTTCTTGAAGCTTCTGAAGATTACTCACAGGAAACAGACAGCAAAGAAGAAGTACTCAATTCAGAAGGGAATGATTGAAGGGAAGACCTAATTGATTTAATAGAGATGGATAGACGTTTATTTATTTATCATTTTGTTGAGTGGGTTAGTAGCCCCTTTTCAGGGAAGACCTGACATGGCATTTTTACTACTAGGGGAGATTTAGCCAAGGCATTGGGGCACTTCTCCTGCTCTTTGTGATAGGTGTTGAGGGATCATTTACATCCACCTGAGCTACCACTGACTGAAGCAGATGGGTCCTCGGTTTAATGTGTTATCCGAAGTATTCTACATTCAGGAGTACAATCCCCATTTATACTGGACAGCAGCATCAGCACTCCATCTACCTGGTGTGGGAAGATATTAAGATAAATGAAAGAAAGAGATTACAGAAAGCAAATAAGACCCAATATGTGAGACCACTAGTAACACAGATGAACATAGTAATCAAGACTATTAAGAGAAATTCATGTGATGTAACTGAATAAATAAAATGTATTACTGTGCTGCTAAACTAATAACAGAGAAATTGTCCCACAAAAATATAGAGTAACAAAGGAAGGGAAGGAAACAAGTAAAATGCCACCATGGAAGCAATGAATGAGGAAAACTATAAAGAAATGAAGACAAGAAATTTCAGTGTTGGAAGAAAAATGTAGACATTGTAAAGCACAGCATCAAAACAGATGAAGATTTATCATACACTGTTGACAGTAGTAAGCAAAAAATATCCCCAGAAGCAGAAAAACTGGAAAGTATGCAGATAAATATAAAGGAATAGTACAAAATAAGCAAGTCATTGATGACCCAAAAAGATTTTATAGAAAATAGAGAAATAAAGCAAAAAGAACACCAGCTAAAAAAAAAAAAAAAAAAAAGAAAGAAATAGGCACACATTTTGGAGAAATATTTATGAAAACCCTGTTGAACAGAACAAAAATGCTGAATGGACAGAAAGAAGAATTAAAAGAAACAGTGAGGAGCTCCAACATAGAGGAGAGGAGACAAAATGGGCCAGAGAAACTGAGACAAAATTAAGAAATGCTCCTTACTGACAAAACCCCAGATCTAGACACAGTACTTAACTTAGAGATAAAAGCATTAACATCTTTACACAAAAATTTAACTCTGAGTAGGAATTATTTATATGAGCTTCCCAGATACCAACCTGCTAGCAAAATCTGCAAGTCAACCTAAGAGCTATAGAGAAATATCTTGCCTTCCGACAATATGCTAACTATATCTTGTAATGGATGCAGAGAGAGTTTATAATAATTTAGAAAAAAAAACTCAGGTATTACAATAGAAAAAAAGGGCAACAAAAGAAAGCCACATGGAACAAAGGAGTATTCATTCTTATATAAAACAATAATAAACAACTTTAAAAAAGGGAAATAATTTAAGTATAACATAGAGAGATTACAAAAAAGCATTTGACAGCATTCCACATTTGTGGATAAAGAAATGCTTACATATGTATAAGATACACCCTGCATTGATCAGTTACATTATAGTGAGTATGAAACAGTGGCAAACCACTTTGCAGCTGAGCTATAACAAAAGCCAAATATCCCAGGGATAAAAATTCTGAGGAGGATAGTCCAGGTTGATTATTTGTCACCACTGTTGTTTTGTCTTGCCCTTAACCCATTAAGCTATTTACTTAACAGATTAGGCTATAATTGCAGTTTGGCTCCCAGAAAACAACCTTATTTAAAGATATCTCATCTGATTTTTGTGGCTGACTTAGAAATGGTATAGTTCATCAGATGATGAATTGAAAGCACAACTTCAAATGGTTAAAACTTTCTCAGATGATACAATAATTAATTTTGGTCTTGATAAATGTGTAAAAGCAAAATTTAAACAGGAAAGCTGCAGAACCAAAAAATACCAACCTGTGGTAGCAATGTGATATAAAGGAACGTGAGCTGAAGGGAGTCTGTTAATATTTAGAAATAGGTGAAGGATCAAGCATGAACAATTGTGAAAAAAACTTAGTAAGGAATACTTCAGAAGATTAAAACTGATACTGAAAACAGCCTTAACACACAGGAATAAAGTTCAATCTATAAATCAATTGGCTCTTTGTTTTTTCTAACTTATACTTTTGGGGTGATCAACTATCCCCAAAAAGTATTGTATCAATTGGATATAAGAACAAGAAAAATATTTCATGCTTATTAAATGATATAGAAAATCAGTTTATATCAAGATTATATATTCCTCACTCTGAAGGAGGTATTGGCCTCCTCAAATTTGATTACACATATATATCTTCAGTCATGGACTATATAAACATCTACTAACCTAGCAAAAGCATTTAAATGTCATATGAGAATGGAAATCAAACCAAAAATCACACAGCAATTGAATGTTCCAGAAAACAAGGAAATGCCTCAACTGAGAAGGAAAGAAAACTTGAAAAGCAAAAAAATCTAGTTGGAGGTGCAGAGATCTCCTGGAACAACCTAATGTTGACCAAGATTTGATACAGGAATAGTTAAGGAGAGGTGAATTGATACAGATGGATGTAAGGTTAATAATGACGTCCCAGGATAGTGGATTATGTCCTAAATGGTTAACAAAACCCATAGACAGGGTAGGAGAAACAGACAAATGCAGGTTCTGTAAACAGAAATGGAAACAGTTGGACATCATGTTGTTGGGTGTGATGCACTCATGGGGAGGGTCTGCAAACTGAGGGGTACAATAATGTACAAAGTCTGCTGCACTGGGGATTATGCAAACACTACTATAAAGAAGTAACTGAGAAGCATTTGAAACATGAACCACAAAGCATTGTAGAGAATGACACAGTTTATATTACATGGAATCACCCTTTAACAACAGTTCAAATACTATATGTGAGAAATACAGATGTAATTGTCCATAAAAAAAAGTAGCATTGATCATTGAAATTGTTACATGTGATAATTATAGCGTCCTATGCACAGAGACACACAGAGTCATAAAATGCCAGAATTTGCAGGCAGAAATGAGAGCAATGTTGAAGAAAGATACCCAGACAGTTCCAATAGTATTAGGAGCAAAAGGTCAAATAAATAAAGTCCTTCTTAGATATGCTACCAATACATATAACTCCATATGACTTATATAAAGAGGGAATTCTGGTCACATTGCAAGTGCAGACAAGAGCACTGCTGGCTAAGATAAAGACTGAAGTAATACTAATGTAATGAGCTCTATTGTACCCTTACTTATGAATGGGGTCCATTCCCATCATGCTAGTAGAAACCCAAAATACTTGGAGAAATTAAGCCGAAAACAAAATGGTGCCTTCCCCATGAACCTTCAGTATAATAATATAACACGTAAATGTAATATCTGTGTGTGTGTGTGTGTGTGTGTGCATATGCATATATACAATATATGCATATACACACACACAGACACACACACACACACACACACACACACACACACACACACACACACACACACACACACACACACACACAAGCACACACACAGAGTTCCAAATATGGCTTCCTATTTCATAGCCCAGAAGGTTGGCTCATCGTAATCTAGCCTTCTTAAATATAATCTGACTATAGTTATCTATACTTTGATAAAGAACCACCAGGGCATGAAGGACTGTTTTAAATTCCCCATCTATATTGTTTCCCAGTTCCACAGAAGACTGTTCTGAAATAGCAGCTTTGCTCAGATGACATAACTGTAGATAATACCACAATGGCAGCATAGGGTAGCACTACAGCTTTGGTTTTGGCTCTGGAGAAATGTTATCAGAGTTTTGTTTCCTGCTGTTACAAAGTTCTTCTATTTGATAATATCCTCTTGAATCCAGTCCCACCATAATAATGGTTGCCCATCCACTATAGTCAGTGGATTCATCAAAATATGATCCCATTGCATAACCTTTCAGTAAGCATCCCTTTCTTTACCAAGTCAGTCCTTATGGTACAGTCATATCCTCCTGTGCCCCATACCTTTTTCCTTTCTCTGGGGGTGACGGTACTGAACTGCTGGGACAATAGGTATAGTGCAGGGATTACTTATAGTTGTTGGTGTCTATTTTGTCCTGCAGTCAATTGAGCTACATCTGAGGCAATGGTGTACTTCCATATGTCCAGTAGCCCAAACCTCCATATATCTTATGAGCTATCAATTTTTTCCTTGGCATCTTGGGTAGAGAGTTAGCTCATACATAGGAAAGGACTTCCTTCTGCAGTTTCTGCTTTAGTGGGTGGCATGTGAGCCCTGGTGTACAGAGTGGCCAAAAAATGTAGACAAGATTAACATCTTAATAGCAAAACTATGGTCTTAAAAAAGTAGTCTAATTACAGCCCATGAGGCAATCTTATTTATGCACTCCACTAACAGAGAACTTAAATTATCATTACTGATGTTACTAAATTGGTTGGCTATGTGAATTTCCAGGTATTTATGAACAGCAGCCCATTTAATTGCACAGTGACTCATACTGTTTTGTAGTGATAATCTACCAGCATTCAGTGGGGAAGAAGACTGATTTAACACAGCTGACTTTGAACCCCAGTGTTGCCACAAATTCATCAAAAATTGCAAAACCTCTGGGAGTTGTTGCTTTGGTGTTACTATCCCTTTGGTACTGCCATCTGCAAACCAGGTGTCTGCATATGTATTAAGTCTCCTTAATCCTTTTTTCCAAGAAAATATTTTATTAATTTAACATATTTACAATATATATATATATATATATATATATATATATATATATACAGAAGGGAAGGAATTCAACATCACATTTTGTTATATAATGATAGGAATACATTGAATATTCAAGATAATCATATACAGTTAGCACATTAAGAGTCTTGGTATTTCAAAAACAACATTTCAAGGTTATCCCAGCTACTAAAAGGCTACTAAAAGTCTTAGTATGATTTATAGATCTTATTCTGATCACTTCTTTTTTCAGTTTCACATAGAAGTGTATTTAAACTGAAAAATTATTTGAACATAGGAAATGAGTTTGATTTTTCCAATTTTTTGTAATAACTTTTCTAGTAACAACAAAAAGAGCCCACATCTTTCTTTTCTCCTTGGATTTTCCAGATGCAGGAAGTGGAACATTCATTAGTATTACTGATCTAGTTAAAGAAGAATTATCAGAACACAACTCCTTAAAAACTAATTTATCTTTTCCAAATATACATTTAATTTTTTACAATCCATAAACATATCCAGTCAGCTTTTACAGTTTTACTATATCTCCACAAAACTGAAAAAGTCATTTTACTAAACTTAGAAAAGGGAGAAGCAAACACTCTGTGTACATATTTTTACATAAAAACTTTCCAGTATAAACTTGAAGAAGTTTGACTAACAGATTTAAGTAACAAAGTTTTATTCTTATCCTCTACTGGGTCACTCGGTCCTCTACTACCTAAAAAGTTCCAAAATGTTTGCATTGAAATTATTATTATTATTATTATTATTATTATTATTATTATTATTATTATTATATTTAATTAACTTATATAGCTTTGGCAAGCTTCCTTTGTATCCTTGTTTCTGATTTGACTTCAGTAACATCATCCATATATTCATATAATGGGGGAAAATGTTCTGTTCCTCTTCACTCTTATTATCTACAAATTCATTTAATTTCTTACTGATGGGTAATACTAACTGGTTAAAGGATTCATCCAACTTATAAGCTTTCATTAAATAGTCTCACAACGTAGCTTTTCCCTTTTCAAAGCCTGTTTAGCAAATTAATTTCAATATTGTTCTGTCTCCTTAAATCTAGACATAGATGCAATGAGAAATCACAAAAATTTCCATTTTGATATTAGTGTAGTTTTAAAAATATATGTCTTAACTGTTTTAAGAATTGATTTCACATGTGCAGAGTCTAAATAATGAAATTAATTTCCTTCTAAAGTAAATTTTGTTAACCAGATCAAATGATGATTACACATTTCTAGTTTATCATCTTTAATAAACTTATACGACATTTAATATAATCGGCTCATGGATAGTTTTCCATTGACTAGTGTAAGTTGAGTCTGTCAAGAGTATAATTTAGCTGATGCCAGTACTTTAGCTTTGTTCTGTTCACTTGTATCTTCTATACTAGATATGCATCTAAAATCTCTGCTAAAATTAAACTGCCTTTCTAATAACTTTGTAGTAAGTTTAAGTGATCTTTAACCACTTTTGCACCTATTCTAGGGATCCAGTAAAAATTAGCCAGTGTATAGAGTTTGCCATTATATTTAGTTATCTCTCTCTCTCTCTCACACACACACACACACACACACACACACACATATATATATATATATATATATATATATATATATATATATATATATATATATATATACACACACACACACACACACACACACACACACACACATATATGGGTCCATTTTTTAATTTCGAAATTCCAAAATCCCAAAGTGCACAATATCAAACTCAAAACCTCAAGATTGCGGAATTGTGAAATAAAAAAAAAACATAAAAAACATGGTTTTGCAGGGGGCAAGCCCTCCTGTATCCCCTACACCCTCTGCAACTTTAATATACTAAGTCCTAGATCACACTACTTTTGGATCTGCCATTATATTTAATTAATACAAATGGGTACTTCCTTTTGGATCATTAAAGGATTCCATGAACTTAGACATTACAGTGGATTTTCATCAAAGTATAGCAGTTCCTCTCCTCTTTTTGTTAAAAGAAGCAGATGATAACATTTCATAACCTAAGTTATTTAAATATTGTATATCTTTGTCTATAAAGTGTTTCTCTTACAGGAATATAATGTCTGTATTTAATTTTAGATATCTCATTAATTATTTCTTTTCGTTGCTATTATTTAATCCATTTACATTAATAGATACTAGATTAAAACTATCCATACTGTGTATTAAAAATATTTCTTTTAAAAGATAATATGACACATTTGTCCACCATATTAATTTAATTATAAATAAGATTATAAAGCATTCCTCTGACACTATCTTAACATTCTAGACTTTTTTTAGTTCTTCTTTTCTACAAACTAAGCTACCAAATTCAAAAACAACAAAAACAAAGACAAGTCTACAGCTATAACTGCATATATTTCTAATAAAACACAACCTACCATGGATACCAAAGTTCCTAGTCTGCTCACTGAATAGTCAAACTACTAAATTATCATTCCATCTAGCAACACTTAAAAATGTATCAAACACCTAGCCAAAAGCTACCATGACTCACAAATAATTAATGTAATATTATATATAGGTCAAAATAATAAGAGACTATTAATTTACTGAATAAATATATTTCCCCATTACCACATGCAAGTTTAAGAATCCTCTTCTAGTAATCATAGATATTTAACAGTCCAACAAATAGCATTAGACATATATATATATATATATATATATATATATATATATATATATATATATATATATATATATATATATCATAAATTACAGTTTAATATTCCTAAATTATTCACTCATTCAACATTATTATAACAACATCTCTAAATAAATAAGTATAACAAACTGGGACCTGAAGAGATAAAGACATCTGTAAACTTACAGGTCACAGGTAATCTTATCATACTAAACTATACTACAAAACAGATATCACTGTACATATATATTTATCATGTCAAAAGGTACACACATAATTCATAGCTCTAACAAATTTCTGTAGCACTCAACACATATGTAAAAATCTGTAGCTTATTAAACTACTTTGTAAAAATGTGTACATTATTGAAGTCAAAGAGAATTTAGAATAGAATTTCTATGGAGTCAAAAATTACAGTCGATATTGTATTCAAAAATTATTAAGTGCTCAATTCAAACCCGTTCTCCTTTCCCAGATTCAAACATATTGAAAAGAAATACTTTACTTTCTATCAAAATGGATGCACTGATTCAGCATAAAACACTCAAGTTTTAGCTTTGACTTATAAAATGAGTTATTTCAGATAGTCTTAGTGAAAGTAATAGTATGCAACATGAAAAATTTCAAAGTTCACATAACCAAGCTTCAGATTTCAGCTTTTATATTATTCTGAAATATGTTATATGATTTTCTGTGTAAATTATATAAGATATTGAGCAGTCACATTTCTGCTATATGCAGGTATATATAATACACATCTTTCCTAAAAGCAGTTTATTATTTAAATATATTTTTATCTCATATTTTCTTACTAATATTCTATCTTATGCTATATATCTTGTATTTCAAAAATCTCTCATCAAAGAGCTATTTAATCATCAGCTGTCTATTAGAAATCATAATATGTGCACATATTTCTTAATTTACTGTTACTGGTCTTTTATTAATCTTGCATAGTAGATATTGCATTCCTGTATATATGCATATTATCCATAAGATGTTTACTCTTATTAATTCTAATGTTAGGAGCAATCTTGACTCTTTCTCTCTCTCTCTCTCTCTCTCTATATATATATATATATATATAAGAATTCCTGCTTATTAAATTTGAATACATATTTTTAGGCATTCTGAACTGCTGTTCTGTTCTAAGCTTTATGTTCTGACCTCAGAATTTGGCTGCAGCATGTGAAAATGACAACCCAGAGCACACAGCAGCTGTTAAATTCCTCTGTAAGTTACTCATTTTTCTTTTAAGATGTTCTAAAATGTAACAAAGTTCTAGCTTTACTTTTTTCAATCAGTATATACTGTTGATATGAATAGTTAAAATTAATAACATAACGGCATAAGCTATTAACATGTAGAATTTAAGCAAATTATATTTTACTACATTTCCATGTAAAACATTACTATAGCTTTTGTCTTTCCAATTATTCACTTGGAATAAAATAAAAGAGGTGTTATTTTGTGTAGATTTCTCCAATAAAAACGTTTTATTCTTTCACTGAAATCATTGATGAACTTTGACTTAGATTTTCTTTAGGACAGCTTAAAGTGGGGAAAAAATAATTCTAAAGTGATTGAACATTCTTTTGTTCTCAAGCTTCACTCTGTATGTCTGTCATAAATGATCTATGGAAAGAATATATTACACAAGAACAAAGAAAACAAAATTACCAGCACTTTAACACTTCTAATCAGCACATTACTTATATCTGACCCAACAACTGGCACATTAAGCAATGTTGAGCAAATAAAGTTACATTCTTATATAGCTTTAGAGTTACCAATTCTATTCCTTATAATATAATGACATTCTCTTACAGGAAGTATTTGTTTAACATTTTAGACATACACTTATAGGTTTAGTTGAATAAAATATATTAATTATTTCATTTGTTTAACATTTAGACATACACTTATAGGTTTAGTTAAATAAACTCTATAAAGTCTTTCATTGTAAGTATGGTAAACAGTGAGACTAACCCTTTATATTCTTTGTCATGAAAAAATATTTAGCGTATAATATAAATACATACTTACATGTGTTTTGAGGCTTAAACTCTGGTACATACCTTTTACTTAAAAGGCAAACTGATTGTTTCAGAAATATTAGTCCTGCAATTAGAGAAAAAGAGTAACTTGTTTTTATGCTTTTTAGTTTTGGAAGCAGTTTTTCAAGAATTCTGCTCACTCTGTCTCTTCAGGGATATACTGTTCCACTCCATTTCATCAGTATTATTAAGGATTTTATTGCTGCTTAGAGAAGTGAATGCCTCCTCCAGTATGTTAAATATTATTGTTTCTTCAGAAAAAAATAATTAGATTTTTGCAGGAAGCACCAAAGTAGCTTTAATATTATTCTTTTTAGGTTTCATGATCAGTGGCAAACAGGATTTACTTTTACTCATTACTTTACTGGAATAATCATTGTCAAATCTGATTACATGTTTACCTATTTTAATAGTTGGGCTGGACCATGCTGCTTTTAATATTTGATGTTTTTCTAAGCAAGACATGAACTTAACCATAATTGAGTGTGGTGGTGAGTTTTCCATCTTAGAATGTGTTTTGGGGACCTATGTTCTCTTTCAATTCAAACAGATAGAGTTTCAGGCAGATTTAATATTTTATGTAGTCAGGTAGTTAAGAAGTTTGTTATATTGTCTGCCTCATATTTTTCAGGTATTCCATAACTTTTAAAGTTATTTCATCTCAGTCTATTTGCTAGATCATTAAGTTTTTTTCATGAGCCAGTTATTTTGTTTTAAAAGAAATTCAGTCTGAGACTCACCTTCAGTTATTCTGCCTTCATGATCATTCAAAGTCTCTTCCATACTGATGATTTGTGTCCCTTGCTGTTTTATAACAGTTACAAAATGTTCTATCCTCTTTCTTGTCTCTTCTTTGAAATGTTCTAGTTTTGTTTCCAGCTTGTTTGTTTTAAGTACTGCATCCTGAAGACTAGATAGTATTGATTGGATGCATTTTTTAAACACAAGACTCCTGAATACTATTTCTTGAGTGACTCATGTTGAAGTCTCTTCTATCTTAACCAAACAGTTAAAATACTGACAGAAAAACTACATCTTTTGAAGAACTTAAAGCTATAAATCTTTTCTCTGACAATTAATGAATAAAATTAGTGAACAAATATCTTCAAATTTTATTTTTTTATTACATTTTCTGTCTGAGAAAGTTTTCAGTCACAGACCTTTAACCAGTTTCTGCTCTCAGTTAACCACCTTGGCTACACTCCAAGTCTCTTTAATCCTGATCACCCATTGCTGGTAGTTCTGAATATTATAATGAAGACTAAGGATGTCTATAGGTAGGACAGAGAGGAGTGGAGAAAGTCAGTAGCCTTGCTTCATGCCTATAAACAATTCAAAGGTCAGGGAGATGGTATTCTTTGTCACCACCATAGTCATGGGATTTGCATATAGTAACTGTCACCAGGCTATATATGATTCAGGAAATCTCATATTTCCTGGGACATGCCATAGATAGTCCCAGTGATGGGGTCAAAAAACCTTGTTAAAGTCTGTAAAAAGGGCTGCAGTTGATGGCTGATTTATTGAAGATTCATGAACATTCTGAGTATTCCTGGTATGCCCTGTAGGTCCCTACACACCCATGCTGCATATCATGAACAGTTCTAGATATAGCTTTTTTAAAGCCAAATTGCTAATGCCTTGGCTAGAATTTTAGCCTCTACAGGAAGCAACAATATGGGTCTGTAGGTCTGCACCTCCAATAAATCTTTGCCTATCTTGTAAAATGTAAAACTATTGGCTACTATTTTCTGATAGAGTAAGGTGGATTCTGTTTTACTTTCCATACAGAAAGTTAGGAGTGTAGGGGCTAGGTCAGTTTGAAACATTTTAAATATCTCTGGGGAATACCATCTGCTAATAGAGATTTTCCTTTAGGTCAATGTTTGGATTGCTTTTGCCTTATTTCCCTCCTTGTCAGCTCTTTACTTAGCATCTGTTTATCTGGGCTTGTCAGTTGGGCCAAAGAATGGCCTGATTAAATTAAAGCTAGCTAGGTTTTTCACAGAGGCTGGGTGAAAGCTTATATAAATTTTGTTAGAAAGTTTTATAATAAGGTTGACTTTTTGGGCACATTATACTTTCTCTCCCATTGCATCTTTCTTGCATAATATAGTATCAGACTACTTCCTTTCCCCTCTTCTCTGGGTTAATAATTTAGGGCTGTGAGTTTGCTTTGCCCAATATAGCAGTTTTGCTCCTTTTCTGCTAATTAGCTTCTTTATTTATGCTATTGATGATGCTCAGGAATGATCAGTTTCTGCAGCCAGTATTTACATAATGTTTCATGAAGGGTCACTATTTAATGAACGTATATTTCCATCCCATTATAGAACCCCCTGTTTTGTTTAATTGTTACAGTAAAGTCTTCCCTAAATTGTTCCCATTTATTTCATACTAACGTTATTTCCTTTTCCATTGTTTTACCACTAATGCCTGATGTATTGTGAAACCTGCTGTAACAAGTCCAGTTTACTGACCAATAGCAGGTTCACCCTAAACTGTTTCCTATCTGTACCCCAAAGAAATTAGTGCAGAGTCTAGCACCACCCAACTGTGGTCTAACAGACTGCCTGGGGGTTATCTATGAGGTGCTCATCCTACCTTTAAATAAGTTACTCATCAAGAAATAATAATTTCTGCTGGTAGTCCCAGTATTGGGAGAAAAAATAAGGGCATTCTCCAGCTTCTTGATGTAGTACCCACCATGCATCAAGAAGACAACGTTCTGCCAACCATGATTGGCATATACCTAATGTGCTTTACCAGTCCCGGTCTTCCTGCAGAGATCATATCCACAGCAAGGCCTACTACTGTCTCAAAGTCCCTGAAAGCAGATTGGGATCAATGTAGCATTCCTAAATCAGCCTAAAGGAGGAGGTAACATCTTGGTTCAGTCCATAGAAATTTTCATTGGATCAAAATACCCCAAGAGGTCATAACTTGTACTAGGAACCATCTATGTTTTTTTTTGTGTCAGTATGCTTAAAAGTTGCCATTCCAAATCATAATCAACTAATATGAACCCTCACAAGGAAGTATATGTGTTATGGATTCTAAGGGGATGCAGTTCCTGTCAGCCTGGGATGACATGGTGGCTAGACTACCCCACTTTGCCAGAGATGGTCTTCACCTGGCACCTCTACGCTTTTGGTTGCTAGCTAAGGCACTTGCCTCCCCCATAATGCCTTTTTTAGGCAAGGTCACAGCAACAAAATTCCCAATGTGAAAATATCAAACACAAAGAAACTAAGGGTTATGCTTTGAAATGCTAGGAGTTTAAATAATAAACTGCACTCTCTGGAAGCAGTCCTCTCCTTGGAAGATGTTGATGTCTGTGCAGTCATAGAAACCTGGCTCAAGGCAGCAGAAAGTACCCTGGCCTTGCAAGGCTACAATGCCTTCCACACTTTCAGACCGCAAATTGAAGGTGTGAGAACCAAAGGAGGTGGGGTATCTATCTTCACTAAAGGTAATTACACCTGTAGACTAGACTGGTTAAACAAGAAAATTCTATGGAGCTACTCCAAGTCCAAATTATCATGGGTAAGACCCCCCTTCATGTCATCATCAGTTACAGGTCCCCTTCCATCAACCAATATGCCCACACAGCTTATTTAGACCTACTTGGGACAATTAAGGTGCAACCTAACACCCTAGTCATGAGTTACTTCAACTATCCTTCCATTAATTGGGAAACTTATACAAGCCCAAACTCACTCGCACAAAAGTTCCTTGACTTTGTTAGTTCAAATACTCTGGAACAAATAGTGCACCACCCCCACAAGGAGGTCCAGTATTCTAGACCTGGTCCTCACCAGTATGAGTTACCAATGCAAAGTCTCAAGTTTAGAGCCTACACTGGCTAAATACAACCATAATTCAGTCATTTTTGAAGTAGCAATAGCACCAGAACTCCCCAAAGGAGAAGTCAGGCTAAAAAAACTTCATGAAAACTGACTCTACCCTCCTAAGGAAAGGTATAATCGTCTTCCAAGCTTCAGTTTCCACAGATGGTATTGACGGCTATACTAAGGTATGCATTGATGCCCTGTATAAACATCTACACAAATGTATAAACACAGCCATGCTAGATAGGATTAAATCAAGATCCTCAAGAAAAAAAAAACATCCTTGTGGACGTCTAGCATTAATAAATTGTACAATAAGTGAGAGAAGCTGCTGTCTAAAAATACAAACGTGAGAGCCCAGAACTGGAAGAGCACCCTCCGCAACCTAAAAAAGCATATAAGAGAATTCATAAAATCTTCAAAGAGCAACTATGAGAAAAGGTTTGCAAAAATAGCCAAAGATAACCATAAGGCTTTCTTCAGTTCATCTGCAACCTAAAAGGTGGGACTCAGATGTGTGCTTAACTAGCTGTGAATGGCATCACACACACTGACCCTATGGAAATTACAAACCTGCTAGTAGACAGATTTGGTGATATTTTCACTCCCTTACCCCCCTAAGTATACCACAAACCATGTCTTTATCATCTCTTCTCTTCATCTCCAAAAAGAAAGTCATCAATGCTCTCTCCAAGGCTAAGAACACAGCCTCCATGGCACCAGATGGCATTTCATGCTGCATTCTTAATGTTCTGAAACAAGAGCTAGCTACTTCATTAGGCACTCTATTCAACCATAGCCTGAGTACTGCTTTTGTCCCCACTGAATGGAAAACAGCAACTGTTATCCTCCTCCACAAGGGCAGCTCAGCAACAGACCCAGGTAACTACAGACCCATACGTTTAACCAGCCTTATCTGTAAGGCAATGAACAAATCATCATGGACCTCATAAATAAGGATATATGTGACCCCCAAACCCTGGATCCATCCCAGTTTGGTTTTGTCAAGGGCAGGTCATGCCTGCTAATCCTGGTGGACTTCTTTGAGAACATGACCAGAGCCAGTGATGAGGGCAAAGCTGTGCACACAGCCTATCTTGACTTCGCCAAGGCCTTCAACACTATCTCACATTCGGGCATCATTGATAAACTAACCCAGTTGAATATCAACCCCTATGTTGTCAGATAGGTTGCAAACTATCTCACAGATCAACAGCACTCAAAGTGGGAAACTCTACCTCTACTAGCAGACCTGTCACCAGTGGGTTCCCACAAGGGTCAGTGCTGGGCCCCCTCTTGTTTGGCATATACTTCTCAGAAGTCCAGGCCAAAATGGAGGGGCTGTGGCTAACCAAATTTGCAGATGACTGCAAATTAGGTGATACCATGGAATCTCCTAGAGATTTCAGTGCACTTCAAAAGGGACTTGCACAGACCAATGATTGGTGCCAAAGTTATGATCTTAAACTAAATGCTAAAAAATGCATCACCATTCCCTTCAGTAAAAACAATGTCCCTTCTGATTATAAAATAAACAATAATACCCTAAGTACCAATTCAGTAATGAGAGACCTGTGAACCTGTGACCTCAGCTTTGACCACCATGTGTCTACTGTTTTGAGGAAGGCATTCTATGCTGCTTACCTAATTAACAAAGGCATCGCCTCGAGAGCAAAAGAGGTTATACAAAGGTATGGCATCTAAGTCTAAGGAAGTCATTGTATCACTGTATTTGGCATTCATCAGACCTATCATTGAGTATAATGTCCCCTTTGGTATGTACCTAACCAGGCATATCCAACAACTGGAACGTCTACAGAGGTTCCTCACTAAAAGAATACAGGGAGTAAGTAAAATGTTTTATGCAGACAGCCTCAAAGCCTGATGCCTGTATTATGCCTCCTACAGGCTTTTGATGAGAGATCTATGCCTGACATACAGGGCATTGTCAGACCCCATTCTGATGGTCTTCCTACATATCCACAAAATAAACAGCACCAGGATTTCCCATTCTAAAGACTTAAACCTTGCCTGTGATATAAATAGGATCTGCTGGAGAGGTAGGTATGTATCCCAGAGACTAAAATGTCTATGGAACAGGCTCCCCATCCATGTGAAACAGAGTTCCTCCCAACCCACTTCAAATGCAACTTAGACAATTGGATGGGAAACCAGAAATTCATCCCTGGTTTGGCACCTATGTCTCTAATGGACACAGGTAACCTGTGAATGGTTCATCTCCCAAACCCCTGGTTACACTTATCAAAGGTATCAGAACTTGTCAGACACTTGGGATGCATGGCTAGGCTTAAAAAGGCCCTTGTGGTCATTAGCCTAGTAAGCACCTATGAACCAATAACTCCCCTGTACTGGTCCCTCATCAGGCCTATTACTGAATATAATATTGCCTTTGGTATGTACCATACCAGACATCTGCAGCAGTTTGAGAGACCTCATAAATTTTTAACTAAGAAAATTCAGGGTCTCCAGCACACGTCTTATACTGACAGACTGAAGTCACTGTCACTGTGCTCAGCAGTGTACAGACTACGTAGAGGTGACTCATGTCTGTGTTACAGGGCTACCTCTGACCCAAACCTAATGGAATTGCTGCACATCTGTAAGTCAAATGGGACAAGGGTCACCCATTCCAGGGACCTCAATCTAGCCTGCAACATAAACAGGACCTGCTGGAGAGTTAAACACATCTCTCAGAGGTTACCACTCCTCTGGAGTAGGCTTCCAATCCATATCAAGCAGAGCACCTCCATGACCCTGTTTAAGTACAGCTTGAGTGACCAGATGGGAAATTGTACATTAATGTCAGGGATTGCCCCGGGTTCTGTCCTGGACATGGGTAGTCCTTGCTAGAAAAACACTGGACAAAGATGATATCTCTCATCTAGTACTATATTGGGATTTAATGGCTATGCTTGTAGAGACACTCTGGTCAATAGCCTAGTAACATCCTATGAAACTATGAACCTATGAACAAGATACCATATATCATACCTTCCAGTTTTTTGAAAACATATAATAATGACATTTTATTCAGTTTTGTTTCCTGCAAGAAAGCCATAGAGAAGTAGCTTTGAAATCACCCCTGCAGTTTTATGTCCTGAGTTGGTCCCCTAAAATTCCACAACAAGAGGTTAATGTGATCTGCCAGGGCTTTTGGTCATTTCTCATTATACCACATATAAATAATTGATATTTAATATTTTGTAAGGTCCCAAAAGGACCTGGGTGAGATTAGCACCATATTGCTTTTCAGTCCTTTAACCTGAAATAAAACTGAGGATTGCCTCCTTAGGAAAAGACATACTTTACAACATTAGCATATTGTTACTATACCACCAACCAACCAGTCTCCAACTCCATCTGATGCTTCATTAACCTTTCCCTGAAGTATGAACACCACTGTTTTACAATAGGCAAAGCCAACTGTCTGCCAGTTCAGTAATGAGCCAGTCTAGTCATTGGCTGCCATCTCTTCTGACTCCTGAAAGAAAATTCCTGCCCTCCTCTTTTCTCTAGCTTACTTAGACAACCTCCATCATATAACTTTAGATCTCATAGCCACTCAGGACATCTCTTGCAAACACTGAAAACTAGACTGGGATACTCAAACCACTCCCTTTTTACCTTTGGATCCAAGCTCTAGACGGGATCTTCCCTCAAATCTTAAAGACCTCCTTAACTACAAACTTTAATGAACATTTCACAGCACAAGATGGTTGTGAATGCTGTGCTTCAGGTCACATGACCTAGCACCCCTAATCTGTGACACATACTGCCTATCATTTTCACTTCAGCATTTATTTTCTAAATCTTCACATGTCACTACTTTAACTGATGTAAATATTGCACATAGTGGTTTCTGTTTACTACCTTTTTAGTAGGTTCATAGATTCATAGATTAGTACTAAGCTAACTGCCTGTGCTAGCCATTTTAAGCCTAGCCAATTATCCCTTGTGAGACTCAAACCCTGCACCTTGTGTTTGTAAGGCAAACATCTTAACCATTAGACCACCCTCATGTTTTTTACTGTAGATTAATTGTTCTTTCATTTTTAGTGTCCTCTTTTAATGTATAAATTATTTTTCTTTTTTCCACTTGATGTGTGTTCACATTCTGGGCTAAGACTGAAATTAGTGCAATGGGATCAGGGCTCTACCCAAGTTAACAAACTGTATAAGTAAATAAAACATAAATAAATAAATGTATAAAAACCTCTTCTGATTATAAATCCAGTTGTGATTAAGGTACCTGAAAGAAAACAGCCATTTCGAAATACTATCTGTACAGTTCCAGGAGAATGCAGTCTGTGTCCATTTCATACCATCTGTGTGACAGGGCGTGGCCAGCTAATATTCCCTCAGAATTCTCTCAAATAGCAAAGTCTTTGCTGTATGAACCATATTCACACTATGACCCCCTCTTCATGGTCGGTACCAATTGACATGCAGATAATAATAGTAAATATGTACAAATGCCAATAGCACACACTATTAATCAAGTACTATCACTTAAAAAGCATTAAATGAAAACAGAAATATATGAAGTGACATTTTGAGCTATATTAACTAACATTTACAACCAGGGATTTACTCCTTTATACGGGTCAAGTACTATCCACATTTTGAATTATTGCATCGTTCAGTAACTGCATGCATATAGTAAGCATTTCAGACCAGAAAAGGAAACGTTTACCTTTAAAGGAGAGTAACATCCTTTAAGAAGACATCTAGGAGGCTTATGCATCCCATACTTGTTCTAGGATCAAAGCCGATGACCTATTTCCTGATATGGTCCATTCTCATGGTTCTGATTTCAGGTAGGAGAAATCCTTGTCGTAACAGAAGTAACAGCCTGTGTCACAGCTGCCCTGTTTTGCTCCCTTTTCAGCAGCTCAAGTTCATTATGTGATGGTTCTGGCTCTCTAAACTCCAATACAGCTTCTTCCTCCTAATTGAAGGTAGCAGCCAGGGGGAAGGAACCTGCTACATTGATGAATAGACTAATTTTAGTTTCTGTGTTTTTTTTTCTGAAACTGACGATGCACACTCAATTGTGTCTGACTGTGATGCAGTATTTTTTAAACATTTTCTTTCCTGGTTAATGACCAGTCGTCTTCAGGGATTGCAGTGGCTTCCTTTTGAAGGTGGTTTGCTGTTCCACTATCGCTCTGCATGACTTTGATGTAGGGGACTGTCATAGAAGGTAAACCTCCACTTGTGATGGAAACTCAAAGGACAGTTTCAATGATCCTCTCTGGACTTCTAATAAAGCCAGAAACTTAAGTTGTACTCAGTAGCCCCTGTCCTTAAACTGCTGTAGGGTTGGTGCAAAGCTCTTTCTTTTGATAAAGAGAGCCATGTTACAATCAAGTTTGCCAATGTAAGCCACCAGGTCTTCTCCCTCTATTCCCCTCTGCAAGCTGACTGCTCAAAGGTTGCTCCAATGAGAGTGATTCGCTGTGTCATCAGTCTTCAGCTTCAGCTTCTTATTTAGTGACTATAGTTCCTCCAGCTGGTTGGAACAGACATTAATAAACTTCTGATGTTCTAGGATATCCCAACTGTGCTGCTCAATTTTTTGGTAGCTTTACTGGTATGTTTATAGATAAAGAGATTATTACTAGGCTAATGACCACTAGGCCTTTCCAAGCCTAGCCACACACCTCAAATCATTTGGGTCCCAAGTACCATACAGGGACATGTTAGTAGGCAGGCAACTAAGGATTTTTAAGGGGGTGGTGTTAGTAGGGATAATACTTTTCTTATTGATGGCCTTTGTCCATAAAGGACATGGGAGCAGACCAGGGAGGAAATTTACAGTGTCCCATCAACCTGTCAAGATTTCATTTGAATAGAGTCAGTATGAACTCTGTTTTACACGGATGGGAAACCTATTACACAGTGCCAGGGATCCTTTTGGACACATATTTGTCTCTCCAGCTTGTTCTGTTTGTGTCACAAGTGCAGTTCAGATCTCCGGATCTAGTGTTTGTAGTGCTATTTGTTTTGTGCATGTGCAACAGATCCATCAGGACTGGGTCTGAGGAAGGCAAAGATACCCTCTCAGCAGTATGTAGAAAATTGAATACAGAAACAGAGCCTTTAGGTGATCGGTGTAGGAAAAGGTATTCATGCCCTAAATTCTCCTGCTGAGAATCTTTTGGGGGTGTTCCAACTGTTGCAATTGCCTGGTTAGATACATGCCAAAGGGAACATTGTATTCAATGATAGCTCTAATAGGGGCCACGTAGAGTGGTACTATAACTTCCTTGGATCTGAATGCCTTACTCTTACCTATCAGCTGGGTGTGAAAGAATGATTTTCATATTATCTTAGCTACATGTTGGTCAAAGACCATACTGCTGTCTACATATGTTACCAGAACCTTTACTACTGGGTTGACTCTTAAGGCATTTTATCAATGGAATAAGTAACTTGCATTGACAAAGGGCATTAATAGTGCCTTTTTTTTCACTGAGTTTTAGGCCATGGCTTTGGAACAAGTCATTTTTCGGTCTTAAATCCACTTGCAAGATGTTTGTGTCTTGAGTGTAATCTATAATAGCTCCCCAAATACAGTCATTCTATGAACTTGTTGAGCCAGAGGCCTTTAATGTTAGCCTTGACGTCTGAGAAGTAAACGCCAAACAGGAGTGGGCCCAGCACAGTACCCTGGAGTACCCCACTGGTAGCCGGTCTCTTGGTGGAGGTGGTCTCAACAATGTTGACTTCTTGGGTCCTGCCTGTGAGCCTGCCATCAATCCAGGGAGTTTTGTAAGGGTTTATGCCCAGATCCATGAGCTTGTCAAGAATGCCTGAGTGGGATACTGTATCAAATGCATTAGCTAAGTCAAGATACGCGGTATGCACTATTTTACCCTCGTCTATTGCCTTGGTGACCCTCTCAAAGGAGTCTATCAGGTTGAGTAGGCATGACCTTCTCTTAAGAAAGCCAAACTGGGATGAGCGCAGTGTATGTAGGTTGCCAGTGCCCTTGTTTATCATTTCCATGATACCTGTCTGTGACACATATTCCAAGAGATCCATTGTGTCTCTTTTCATACAGTCCAGTGAGGTATGTCTCAGGTCATTTACACCCACATGTACTGTGATGGAATCATATTAGTACCTGGGGTGCAATAACTTGAGTGCATGTCTAATATTGTGGATTTCGGCTCCAGATAGATAACTAACCATTATCTTCTCCTTGTGTAACCTGGTGAGTAGGACATCTGTGTGTCACAAAATGGGACCTAGTGAGTAGGACATCTGTGTGTCACACAATGGGGTCCTGTTGAATAGGGCATCTGTGTGTCACACAATGGGTCCTGGTGAGTAGGGCATCTGTGTGTCACACAATGGGTCCTGTTGAGTAGGGCATCTATGTGTCACACAATGGGTCCTGTTGAGTAGGGCATCTGTGTGTCACGCAATGGGTCCTGGTGAGTAGGGCATCTGTGTGTCACACAATGGCACCTGGTGAGTAGGGAATCTGTGTGTCACACAATGGGGTCCTGTTGAGTAGGGCATCTGTGTGTCACACAATGGGGTCCTGGTGAGTAGGGTATCTGTGTGTTACACAATGGGGTCCTGTTGAGTAGGGCATCTGTGTGTCACACAATGGGTCCTGATGAGTAGTGTCTCTAGTGCTTGCTGGCTGCAGGCTATTGTTTTAACTGAAGCCTTTCCTCTGTGTAATTATCTTTTGGTTAGTGGGGGCTGGTTCTTTTGTGTTCTTGTAAAAAAAAAAAGCTGTTCTGGTATTTAAGCCCTAACTTTGATAGGGTTTCTGTCTTTACACACAGTGCAGACTGGATAAGTTGTTGACTGCAACTGAGCTGAAAATATAAGTATCTTGATTTTTTTGATTATTTTTACAGATTACTGTTTTTAAAATTTAATATATATATAGCACTTTGTCTATTCTGTATCTTTACAAATCCTTATCTGTTTAAAAACTTTCATTTGTGTCTCTAGTGCTTGCTGGCTGTAGGCTATTGTTTTAACTGAAGCCTTTCCTCTGTGTGATGATCTTTTGGTTAGTGGGGGCTGGTTCTTTTGTGTTCTTGTAAAAAAAAAAAAAGCTGTTCTGGTATTTAAGCCCTACCTTTGATAGGGTTTCTGTCTTTACACACAGTGCAGACTGGATAAGTTGTTGACCGCAACTGAGCTGAAAATATAAGTATCTTGATTTTTTTTGAATATTTTTACAGATTATTGTTTTTAAAATTTAATATATATATAGCACTTTGTCTATTCTGTATCTTTACAAATCCTTATCTGTTTAAAAACTTTCATTTGTGTCTCTAGTGCTTGCTGGCTGCAGGCTATTGGTTTAACTGAAGCCTTTCCTCTGTGTGATTATCTTTTGGTTAGTGGGGGCTGGTTCTTTTGTGTTCTTGTAAAAAAAAAAAAAAAAAGCTGTCCTGGTATTTAAGCCGTAACTTTGATAGGGTTTCTGTCTTTACACACAGTGCAGACTGGATAAGTTGTTGACCGCAACTGAGCTGAAAATATAAGTATCTTGATTTTTTTTTGATTATTTTTACAGATTACTGTTTTTAAAATTTAATATATATATATATATATATAGCACTTTGTCTATTCTGTATCTTTACAAATCCTTATCTGTTTAAAAACTTTCATTTGTGTCTCTAGTGCTTGCTGGCTGTAGGCTTTTGGTTTAACTGAAGCCTTTCCTCTGTGTGATTATCTTTTGGTTAGTGGGGGCTGGTTCTTTTGTGTTCTTGTAAAAAAAAAAAAAAAAAGCTGTCCTGGTATTTAAGCCGTAACTTTGATAGGGTTTCTGTCTTTACACACAGTGCAGACTGGATAAGTTGTTGACCGCAACTGAGCTGAAAATATAAGTATCTTGATTTTTTTTTGATTATTTTTACAGATTTCTGGTTTTAAAATTTAATATATATATAGCACTTTGTCTATTCTGTATCTTTACAAATCCTTATCTGTTTAAAAACTTTCATTTGTGTCTCTAGTGCTTGCTGGCTGTAGGCTATTGGTTTAACTGAAGCCTTTCCTCTGTGTGATTATCTTTTGGTTAGTGGGGGCTGGTTCTTTTGTGTTCTTGTAACAAAAAAAAAAAAAGCTGTTCTGGTATTTAAGCCCTACCTTTGATAGGGTTTCTGTCTTTACACACAGTGCAGACTGGATAAGTTGCTGACCGCAACTGAGCTGAAAATATAAGTATCTTGATTTTTTTTGAATATTTTTACAGATTATTGTTTTTAAAATTTAATATATATATAGCACTTTGTCTATTCTGTATCTTTACAAATCCTTATCTGTTTAAAAACTTTCATTTGTGTCTCTAGTGCTTGCTGGCTGCTGGTTTAACTGAAGCCTTTCCTCTGTGTGATTATCTTTTGGTTAGTGGGGGCTGGTTCTTTTGTGTTCTTGTAAAAAAAAAAAAAAAAAAGCTGTCCTGGTATTTAAGCCGTAAATTTGATAGGGTTTCTGTCTTTACACACAGTGCAGACTGGATAAGTTGTTGACCGCAACTGAGCTGAAAATATAAGTATCTTGATTTTTTTTTATTATTTTTACAGATTACTGTTTTTAAAATTTAATATATATATATATAGCACTTTGTCTATTCTGTATCTTTACAAATCCTTATCTGTTTAAAAACTTTCATTTGTGTCTCTAGTGCTTGCTGGCTGTAGACTATTTTGTCCCACCCTCCCTCCCTGTTGGTGTCTTGCTCTTATACTTGGTGGCTTTGCAGTTGCCCGCCCCTGCTGTGACACTCCTCCCATTCTAGTGTCATTAGCTCATTCTGCCTAATACAGAGAGAACATTTGATAAGGCCTTCTGTTTCTCCTTTTTCCCTTTCAAAAAGTAAAACAAAACTTTTTTTTTTCTTTCGCCTGAACCTCCTTGTGTTCTAACTGTGCTTCTCAAACATTTTGGAAATATACAGTATATTTCAGAGCATTTATTATAATTGTAATAGCCTTAATATTGCTACAACTCAAGTGCTCTAGGTTGCACTGCATCTGAAGTGTTTGTGTGTTTTAGCTGCTTTTCTGTATATATAGACTTTTCTGTTTCTTTTACTAAATAAGCTCTGTAAAGTTGTTTTATTGCATTCCTGCCTGTATTTCTGAGGGTTTTTTTTGCACTTTTAAAGTTTGTTTTTGCTTAGTTTAATTGGTAGGCTACACACTCAAGTGCGCTAGCTGAATTAAAGCATTTACTTTGTTTCTGTACCTAATTTCTGCTACTTTGTAAAAAAAACATATATATATATATATATCCTTGTTTCCCGCCTTTACTGAACTAGAATAGTCCAGTCATCAGGTATTGCTGATCTCTGGGCTGTGTCATAGTTCCTGTGTTGCCCATATCCTTATTTGGATAGGAGGAAGCTTCTTTGTTCACCAGTGAGAGTGGGGAGCTCTGAGCAGCCTATCTGTCCCTTGAGGAGTGGTTCCAGCCCAGTGACCTGTAGCTTATGAGCCATTTTGTGTCATAGTTCCTGTGTTGCCCATATCCTTACTTGGATAGGAGGAAGCTTCTTTGTTCACCAGTGAGAGTGGGAAGCTCTGAGCAGCCTATCTGTCCCTTGAGGAGTGGTTCCAGCCCAGTGACCTGTAGCTTATGGGCCGTTTGGGGCCATTTCCTATCTCTTTCTAACCCCCTGCTTTAAAGCCAGCTTTAGCGCACTTTTGCACTTGTAATTTAAAGTTTGCCCTGTTTGTTGCATTTACCTGTTGAGGCTACACACTCAAGTACGCTAGCCTGTGTCACATATTTACTGCATTTTCCTGCTATTTGTTGAAAAAAAAGAAAAACAAAACAAAAAAAAAATTATCCTTGTTTCCCGTCTTTCCTAACCTAGAGTAGTCCAAATACAGGCTTTGCTGTATTCTGGACTTTTGGAAAGTTCCTGTGTTGCCATTTCCTTTCTTGGATAAAGGGAGGCTTCTTTGTTCACCAGTGGCAATGGGGAGCTTAGAGCAGCCTATATATCCCTGGAGGAGTGTTCCCAGCACAAGAGTCTGGTAGTCTATTGGCCATTCTGGGCCAATTTCTAGCTCTTTCAAGTCCCTCTGTATAAAACCCACTTTGGAGAGGTTTTTGTGCTTGTTACTATTCAGCCAAGCTCATCGTGGTCCTGCAGAGTGGTCCTGCTAACCTGATAAAGGTGTTTTTTCCTGCTACTACCTGGGCGACTGTCCGATCTAGCTAAACTGCAAATATTTCTGCTTCTAGAACTGTTTAAACTGTTTAAAGTTGTTTTTGCACCTGCACTTTTAAAGTTTGCCCTGTTTGTTGCATTTACCTGTTGAGGCTACACACTCAAGTGTGCTAGCCTGTGTTACATATTTACTGCATGTTCCTGCTATTTGTTGAAAAAAAGAAAAACAAAAAAAAAATTATCCTTGCTTCCCGTCTTTCCTGACCTAGAGTAGTCCAAATACAGGCTTTGCTGTATTCTGGACTTTTGGAAAGTTCCTGTGTTGCCCATTTCCTTTCTTGGATAGAGGGAGGTTTCTTTGTTCACCAGTGGCAGTGGGGAACTTAGAGCAGCCTATCTATCCCTGGAGAAGTGTTCCCAGCACAAGAATCTGGTAGTCTATTGGCCGTTTTGGGCCAATTTCTAGCTCTTTCAAGTCCCCCTGTATAAAACCCGCTTTGGCAAGGTTTTTGCATTTGTTACTACTCAGCCAAGCTCATTTTGGTCCGGCAGAGTGGTGCTAGCAGCAGAGAAGCCAAAAGAGCGACTGCTAACCTGATAAAAGTGTTTTTTCCTGCTACTACCTGGGCGACTGTCCGATCTAGCTAAACTGCAAATATTTCTGCTTCTTGAACTGTTTTAAACTGTCTAAAGTTGTTTTTGCACCTGCACTTTTAAAGTTTATCCTGTTTGTTACATTTACTTGTTGAGGCTACACACTTAAGTGCGCTAGCCTGTGTTACATATTTATTGCACTTTCCTGCTGTTTGTTGCAAAAAAGAAAAAAAAAAAGTTATCCTTGTTTCCCATCTTTCCTGACCTAGAGTAGTCCAAATACAGGCTTTGCTGTATTCTGGACTTTTGGAAAGTTCCTGTGTTGCCATTTCCTTTCTTGGATAGAGGGAGGCTTCTTTGTTCACCAGTGGCAGTGGGGAGCTTGGAGCAGCCTGTCTGTCCCTGGAGGAGTGTTCCCAGCACAGGAATCTGGTAGTCTGTTGGCTGTTTTGGGCCAATTTCTAGCTCTTTCAAGTCCGCCTGTATAAAACTCGCTGTAGCGCGGCTTTGCATGATTTTGTGCATAGTGCGGCATCGAGCAGCGCCGCTTATTTGGGTTTGAGCCTTGGAACTGATCTAGTTCTCATAATAAACACCCTATTCCTACGCTAAAGCCTAGCACTTGCTCACTAAAGCAAGTATATAAGTCAGCACTAAAAAATTAAAAGCACTACACCCTCACAAACTCCCCTTGAGTAACTTGTTCCCCATTGGCCCTTTTTTCAATTATAAAGGAATTCCCAATACTATTCTAGCATGTCCAAAGGTCAGTTGTCAATCTCCTCTCTGGTCCAGCTGGTGAACCTGGGAATCTTGAGGCAATGTTACAATTGCCTAATGTACACAGACAACCCTCTCCTCCTTCCAACAAATTCCAACACATGTGAGAGATGCAACCATATAGCCAAACTGGAGGCTAAGCTCTCTCAACTCAGTACTGGCGTAACCAGTCAGGAGGAGAAGGAAACCACACTCACTACAATTCCAGTCTCACATAGACCTACCATGACAGCAAACCAAACACATAAACACACAAAAACATACTTGGTAGCTCTAAATAAAAATCTGCCTAAGCAGCAGAGACCTCCAAAGCAGACACCCATGCAACCGCTACCCCAAAACAAAACACGTGCAACACATAGCTCACAAAGCCAGTGTGCCGAACAGTCACAGCCCTTAAGGCTAAACAACACACCTGATACACTTGTAATAGGTGACTCTATCATCAGGCACACTGACATCCCGCTCACCAGGCTGAACAAGGAGAAGGTCACGGTGAGCTGCCTATCGGGCACTAGGATCCGCCACATAACACAAGCACTCAGGTCACTCCAAGGCAAGTACAAATATGACTCAGTCATTGTCCATGCTGGTGTGAATGACCTGAGACGTACCTACCTGGACTACATGAAAAGAGACATAGAGGAGCTCTCTGAGCATGTAGCCCAGGCCGGTATGACCCTGACCTTGAGTAGCATCTTACCCTCACCAAGAATGATGCCACAGTATGAAGACAAGATTATCAATTTCAACAATTGGCTTAAGTATTGGTGTCATTCAAAGGGGATCCAATGCCTGTCAGCCTGGGATGACATCCGCTACAAGCCACGATGCTTCGCTAGGGACGGCTTACACCTGTCACCCCTGGGCTTTCGGATATTGGCAAAGGCTCTTGCTACCCCCATAGTGCCTTTTTTAGGCAAGGCTCAAAAGACAAACCCACCTCCATAGGTATCACAAGGGATAAGAAGCTAAGAGTAATGCTACTCAATGCCAGAAGTCTAAACCTCAAGATGCACGCACTCGAAACTCTCCTTAGCATGGAGAACATTGATATCTGTGCAGTAACAGAAACCTGGTTCAAGGCTCCCGAGAGCACCCCAGCACTACCAGGTTATACCTCATACCATGCTTTTCGGTCCCAAAACTTGGACGGAATCACAAGAGGAGGGGGAGTGTCAATATTCATCAAAGATACCCACACCTCCAGGTTGGTGGTACAGCACAAAGCATCAGAGACTATCCATGTGCAACTAACAGTGGGTAAAACTGCCTTCCAGTTTATAGCCTGCTACAGACCACCCTCCCAAACCCAGGAACCCCACTCAGCCTTCCTGAGAACACTAGAAAATATGAAGGTCTCTCCGAACACCATTATATTGGGTGACGTCAACTACCCAACCATAGACTGGGAGCATTACTCTAGCTCCAACACCCTAGCCCAAAGGTTCCTAGAATTTATAAACTCAAATGCTATGGAACAACTTGTTACCCCTCCCACAAGAGGTGAAAACATACTGGACCTGATCATCACCAACATGGGGACTCTATGCTCCAGACCAGAAGTGTATCCCTCACTGGTAAGATCAGACCATAAACTAATCTCACTGGATATTCACATCCCGACCCCGACCCATGCCCAGAAAACCACAGTGAAAAACTTCTCTAAAGCAAACTTCACACTCCTCAAAACTGAGGTGGAATCCTTCAAAGCCCCCGGGCCTGTGGATAATACGGCCCAGACCACAAAATCCTTTATAAACGCATTCTATGAACACCTTCAGGAATGCATGGATCATGCAATCCCAAATAAAACCAAGACCCAATCCTCCAAAGGCAGACATCCTGTCTGGTGGACCCCAGCCCTAAACAAACTATACAATAGAAGGAGGAAGCTACTACATGACAGAGCAAAATCCCAAAAAGGGAAGGCATCTCTGATCAGTATTAGCAAAAAACTACGGGCACTCATAAAATCGTCTAAGGCCAGCTTCGAGAGAAAAATTGCACAGGACACTAAGGATAATCACAAGGCTTTCTTTAGTTATGTTAGGAACCTGGGTGGGAATTCCCAGATTTGCTCAGAATTAGTCCAAAATGACAAAAAATACACCGAACCCACAGACATTGCCAACATCCTAGCTGACAGGTTCAGCACAAACTCCCCCCCCTCCCCACCAAAAGGGCTAATATCTATCCCAGCAGAATGCTGCCCCCCTGACATCTCAGATGTTCAGGTAAGAGCTGCCCTCTCCAAAGCAAGAAACACAGCATCAATGGGACCAGACGGTGTCCCGGGCTGCGTCCTACATGAACTCCAAGAAGAGCTAAACCCAAACCTAAAACTACTGTTCAATCTCAGCCTTACTACAGGATATGTACCCAAAGAGTGGCGTACAGCAACAGTGGTCCCTCTCCACAAAGGTGGTGCCTCAACGGATCCTGGAAACTATCGCCCCATAAGTCTCACTAGCTTGGTCTGCAAAGCTATGGAAAGGATCATCGTGGACCTTATAAATAAAGATATTGGGGACCTACAGACACTGGATCCTACCCAGTTCGGCTTTGTTAAGGGCAGATCCTGCTTCTTAAACCTGGTTGATTTCTTTGAAACAGTCACCAAGGCCATTGACAATGGAAAGGTGGTCCACACAGCCTACCTGGACCTCGCAAAAGCCTTCGCTACAATACCCCACTCGGGCATTATAGATAAGCTCACCAGCTTAAATATAAACCCCTATGTCACTAGATGGGTTGCAAACTGGCTCAAGGACAGAACCCAAATGGTTAGAATAGCTGGAGCCATGTCAGACTCCAAACCAGTTACAAGTGGCATCCCACAAGGCTCAGTCTTGTGACCTCTCTTGTTCAGTATATATTTCTCGGAGGTACAGGCCAACATGGAAGGACTGTGGCTGACCAAGTTCGCAGATGACTGCAAACTGGGCACCATAATAGACTCTCCAGCCGACACAAGCATCCTCCAAAAAGGCCTCATAGAAACAGACAACTGGTGCCAGAGCCATGGCCTCAAGCTAAACGCCAAAACGTGTATAGTCATCCCCTTTGGCAAAAACAAAGTGCCCACAAATTACCACATAGGTGGTAATCCATTAAGTACAGAAGAAGTAATTAGGGACCTGGGGACCCAAGTTGATAGCAATCTCTCATTTGACAACCACGTGGCCAAAGTGGTTAGGAAAACATTTTATATAGCCCACCTAATCATGAAGGGATTCACATCTAGATCAGGGGAGGTCATCGTGCCTCTTTACTCATCCCTCATCAGGCCCATAATTGAGTACAATGCCCCTTTTGGGATGTACCTTACCAGACACCTGCAGCAACTGGAAAGACACCAAAAGTACCTCACCAAGAGGATCACGGGGCTCAAACAGATGCCGTATGCTGCCCGGTTAAAGAAACTCCAGCTCTACTCAGTGGCATACCGCCTGCTCAGAGGCGATCTGTGCCTGACTTATAAAGCCATGTCCAACCCGGAATTAATGGACATGCTGCACCTCAGAAAATTCAAATCCCATCGAGCTACGCGCTCGAGGGACTTAAACCTCAGCACTGAAATAAATAGGACATGCTGGAGGGACAGATTCATAACCCAGAGGCTCCCTTCACTCTGGAATAAAATCCCAGTCCAGGTTAGGCAGAGTCCCTCATTGACTCTCTTCAAGAGGAATCTTGATGAGTGGATGGGGGATCATAGGTTTACCCCGGGTATCACTTCTGTGTCACTGTTAGACAGAGGCACAGTATACTAACCTCGAAAAAGGGCATAGCAAAATTAATTTAAAATGGGTGGCGAAAGCCATACACACTCTGGCTAGGCTTATAAATGCCCTAGGGCAGATAGCCTAGTATGAACCTATGAACCTATCAGTGTGTCATACAATAGGTCCTGCTGAGTAGGGCATCTGTGGTTCACACAATGGGTCCTGGTGAGTCGGGCATCTGCGTGTCACACAATGGGTCCTTTTGAGTAGGGCATCTGTGTGTCACACAATGGGTCCTGGTGAGTAAGGCATCTGTGTGTCACACAATGGGATCCTGTTGAGTAGGGCATCTGTGTATCACACAATGGGTCCTGGTGAGTAGGGCATCTGTGTGTCACACAATGGGTCCTGGTAAATAGGGCATCTGTGTGTCACACAATGGGTCCTGGTAAGTAGGGCATCTATGTGTCACACAATGGGTCCTGGTGAGTAGGGCATCTGTGTGTTACAAAATGGGGTCCTGTTGAGTAGGGCATCTGTGTGTCACACAATGGGTCCTGGTGAGTAGGGCATCAGCGTGTTACACAATGGGTCCTGCTGAGTAGGGCATCTGTGTGTCACACAATGGGTCTTGGTAAGTAGGGCATCTGCGTGTCACACAATGGGACCTGGTGAGTAGGGCATCTGTGTGTCACACAATGGGTCCTGGTGAGAAGGGCATCTGTGTGTCACACAATGGGTCCTGGTGAGAAGGGTATCTGTGTGTCACACAATGGGGTCCTGTTGAGTAGGGCACACAATGGGGTCCTGTTGAGTAGGGCATCTGTGTGTCACACAATGGGACCTAGTGAGTAGGGCATCTGTGTGTCACACAATGGGGTCCTGTTGAGTAGGGCACACAATGGGGTCCTGTTGAGTAGGGCATCTGTGTGTCACACAATGGGACCTAGTGAGTAGGGCATCTGTGTGTTACACAATGGAGTCCCCGATGACAAGCATAGTAGGTAAAGTGTACTCTTGACTTATACACTTTGCACTTAGGGGGACCATTAGGAGTAGGCTTGTGTGAGATGTTTGGTGTTTCAACAATTCATAGTTTCATAAATGTTACCAGGCTAATGACTCAAGGGGCCTTTCTAAGTCTAGCCAAGTTTTCCCAAAAGAATAATGATGTCCTGCATCCAAACAGGATGTTGAGGGCCAGGCATTTATAAGTTACCTCTGTCCATAAGGGACATGGGTGCCAGGCCCAGTGTAAATATCCTGTTCCCCATCCACTAGTCTAGGTTGTGCTTAAACTGGGTAACAGACAAACTCAGCTTCACATGGATGGTAAGCCTGTTCCATAGGAGGGGCTGTCTCTGGGACACATATCTGTCTCTCCAGCATGTTCTGTTTATGTCACAGACAAAAGTCACGTCCCTAGACCTTATACTTCTGGTACTCTTTGACTTACAAATATGTAGGAGATTCATAAGTGTGGGATTTGAAAATGCCTTGTAAACCAGGCATAGATCACCCCTCAGCACTCTATAGGAGACTGAGTAGAAGAAAAGGACTTTAAACTGTTCATAAATCAGGTTTGTTATGCCTTGTATTGTTTTTGTAAGTAACCTTTGAGGTCGCTCTAGTTGCTGCATATGCCTAGTTAGGTACATACCAAAGGGAGCATTGTACTCTATGATGGGTCACATAATGGCAGAGTACAATGGATAATGACCTCTTTGGATCTAGATGCCATGCTATTACCTATAAGTTGTGCAACATAAAAGGATTTCCTCACCACCGTGGCCATATGGTGGTCAGTGGTAAGGCTACTAACTATGTGTGTACCCAGATCCCTGACCACCGGGTCAGCTATTAGGGGTGTTGCATTTGATGTATGCTTTACTGATTGCTGAGAAGCAGTGTTGCCATTAGGTGGCTTTAGAGGTCTTTGAGATTTGGGAAAGGTTCTTTTAAGCACCTCAGCATAAGACAGTATGCGTGATGGATGTAGTGTTGGTACTCTTGGCAATCTCATTTGTGTGTAAGATCTTTACCTCCAAGGAAGTGCTGTTATCTACATCTCTCACATAATATGATACTTTATTTGAGGATTAACTGGTTATCTGACAACATGAGACAATTGCTACATTGCCTTGGGGTGCCCAATTCTTCAAAGATGGCCACAGAGACATTTGGAAATTGCTTATCCATTTTGTCTGGTCCTGTAATAGGGCTGACTGTTAAGAATTAAGGATTAAATTTTAACAGGGCCCCCCTAGGGTACTTTTTGGGGTAAAAGGGAGGATGTTATATAATGCTAGTGAATGGTAGTGCTATTTAATGAATAAGCTAGCTGCTCTAAGCTTATTTCTACACAAGCAACTTGTAGTTTATTGGCCATTTTGGGTCAATTCCTGGCTCTTTTCAACCCCCTGCTATAAAGCCCGTTTTTGCGCACTTTTTCACTTGTAAAAGACTCAGCACAGCTCCTCGTGGTGTCCTGCAGAATTCTACAAGCAGCAGAGAGTGAAAGAGTGACTTTCCTTGATTTTTAAGTATTTTTTCTGGCTTTCGCTTTAATTACTGCATCTCGACTGCATTTCGCCTAAAAAACAGCTCTGCATATTGTTTTTACTGTACTTGTGTAGATTCTAAACTGTTAGCACTTTAAAAAGTTATTTTTGTCTAAATTTAACTGTTAGGCTAACACACTCAAGTGCGCTAGCCGTTTTATAGTATTTATTGTTTGCTACTGTATTTTTTTCTCCTGTCTCTGTAAAAAAAACAAAAAAAACAAAAACATATCCTTGTTTTCCCGCTTTTCTGAACTAGAATAGTCCAGTCTTCAGATTTTGCTGATCTCTGGGCTTTGTCTTAGTTCCTGTGCTATCCATATCCTTATTTGGATAAGAGGAAGCTTCTTTGTTCACCAGTGGGAGTGGGGAGCACTGAGCAACCTATTTGTCCCTAGAGGATTGGTTCCAGCCCAGCAACTTGTAGTTTATTGGCCATTTTGGGTCAATTCCTGGCTCTTTTCAACCCCCTGCTATAAAGCCTGTTTTTGCACGCTTTTGCATGAAGTTGCTCATAGAGCAGCATCGGGCAGCGCTGGTTAATCAAGTTTAAACTATTTCTGGCTCCGTAAAGTCTGCTCTTCAATTTTTCCTTACAACTGCTCTACTTGCAATCTAAACAGCCTATACTCTATCTGAAAAGCTCAGCACTTGCTCCTAAAGCATTTTGTATACAGGTAAAGCACTCTTAAACAAAAGAAAGTACTTCATTCACCTAAATTCCCTTGAGTACCCATTTCCCTATAGGTCCTTTCTGACTCAGTTACACAGCAATCTTTTTCACTATTCTAGCATGTCGAAGGGTCAGTTGCTGGCGTCCTCTCCTGTTCAGCTGGTGAATCTGGGAATCTTGAGACAATGTTACAATTGCCTCATGTACACAGACAACCCTCTCCTCCTCCCAACAAATACAAATATATGCGAGAGATGCAACTATATAGCCAAACTGGAGGCTGAGCTCTCTCAACTCAGTACTGGCAAGACCAGTCAGGAGGAGAAGGTAACCATGCACACCACAAACCCAGTCTCACATAGAACTATCACAACTGCAAACCAAACACATAAACACACAAAAACATACTCGGAGGCGCTGATTAAAAATCTACCAAAACAACAGAGGCCTCCAAAGCAGACACCCAAGCAACTGCCACCTCAAGACATAGCACATGCAACACATATTTCACAAAGTCATTGTCCTAAACAGTCACAGCCCTTAAGGCCAAACAACATGCCAGACACTGTTGTAATAGGTGACTCCATAGTCAGACACACTGACGTCCTGTTCACCAGACTGAACAAGGAAAAGGTCACAGTAAGCTGCCTGTTGGGAGCTAGAATCTGCCACATAACACAAGCACTCAGGTCACTCCACAGCAAGTACAAATATGACTCAGTCATTGTACATGCTGGTGTGAACGACCTGAGACGTACCTCCCTGGACTACATGAAAAGAGACATAGAGGAGCTCTCTGATTATGTAGCCCAGGCCGGTATGACCCTGACCCTGAGCAGCATCCTACCCTCACCAAGAATGATGCCACAGTACAAAGACAAAATGATGGGTGGGAGGTTGGCATAATGGTTAAGGTGTTCACCTGACAAACACAAGGTCCAGGGTTTGATTCTCAGATGGGGTAAATGGCTAGGCTTAAAATGGCCCACAAAGGCAGTTAGCCTAGTATTAACCTATGAACCTATGAACCTATGATCAGTTTTAACAATTGGCTTAATTACTGGTGTCATTCTAAGGGGATCCAATGTCTGTCTGCTTGGGATGACATGCTTGACTATCCACGCTGCTTCACAAGGGATGGCTTGCACCTGTCACCCCTGGGCTTCCGGATATTGGCCAAGGCTCTTGCCACCCCCATAGTGCCTTTTTTAGGCAAGGCTCAGATGAAAAACCTACCTCCCTAGAAAACACAAGTGGAAAAAAACTAAGGGTAATGCTGCTCAATGCCAGAAGTCTAAACCTCAAGATGCACGCTCTTGAAGCCCTCCTCAGTATGGAGAACATCGATGTCTGTGCAGTGACTGAAACCTGGTTCAAGGCTCCTGAGAGCACCCCAGCACTATCAGGTTTTACCTCATATCATGCTTTCCGGCACCAAAACTTGGACCGAACCACAAAAGGAGGGGTAGTATCCATATTCATCAAAGATACCCACACCTCCAGGTTAGTGGCAATGCACGAAGCATCGGAGACCATCCAGGTGCAACTAACCATAGGCAAAACTGCCTTACAGTTTGTAGCATGCTACAGACCACCCTCTCAAACTCAGGAACCCACACAGCCTTCCTGAAGACACTGGAGAGTATGAATGTCTCTCCAAATACCATCATATTGGGAGACTTCAACTACCCAAACATAGACTGGGAACATTACTCAAGCCCCAACACTCTAGCCCAAAGGTTCCTAGAATTCATAAACTCAAATGCGATGGAACAACTAGTCACCATTCCCACAAGAGGAGACAATATACTAGACCTGATCATCACAAACATGGGGACAAAATGCTCCACACCAGAAGTATATCCCTCATTGGTAAGATCAGACCATAAATTAATCTTACTGGAAATCCACATCCCGCCCCCATCCCCTGCACAAAAGACCACAGTGAAGAACTTCTCAAAAGCCAACTTCACACTTCTTAAGACTGAAGTGGTATCCTTCAAGGCCCCTGGGCCAGCAGAAACCACAACCCACACCGCTGAATCCTTTACAAATGCCTTCTACGGGCACCTTCAAGAATGCATGGATCATGCAATCCCAAATAAAACCAAGACCCATTCCCCCAAAGGCAGGTGCCCGGTCTGGTGGACCCCAGCCATAAACAAACTATACAACAGGAGGAGGAAGCTAATACATGACAGAGCAAAATCCCTAAAAGGGATGGCATTTCTGATTAGTACTAGCCAAAAACTACGATCACTCATAAAATCATCCAAGGCCAAATTTGAGAGAAAAATCGCAAAAGACACAAAAGACAATCACAAGGCCTTCTTTAGCTCTGTTAGAAACCTGGGTTGAAACTCCCAGATATGCTCAGAGTTAGTCCAAAATGACACAAAATACACTGAACCCACTGACATTGCAACATTCTGGCAGACAGGTTCAGTGCAAATTTCTCCTCCCCCTCCCCCCCAAAAAGAGAAATAACTATCCCAGCAGAGTGTTAGCCTCCCTAACATCTCAGATGCCCAGGTGAGAGCCATCCTCTCTAAAGCTAAAAAACACAGCATCAATGGGACCGGACGGTGTCCCGGGCTGTGTGCTACATGAACTCCAAGAGGAACTAAACCCACACATAAGGCTGCTGTTTAATCTTAGCCTTACTACAGGATACGTACCCAAAGAGTGGGGTATGGCAACAGTGGTCCCACTTCACAAAGGAGGTGCTTCTATGGACCCTGGAAATTACCGCCCCATAAACTTGACGAGCCTGGTCTGCAAAGCTATGGAGAGGATCATTATGGAACTCATAAACAAAGACATTGGGGACCTACAGACATTGGATCCTACCCAATTTGGCTTTGTCAAGGGCAGATCCTGCCTTTTGAACTTGGTCGACTTTTTTGAAACAGTCACTAAAGCCATTGATGAGGGTAAGGCAGTTCACACAGCCTACCATGACCTTACAAAAGCCTTTGACACATTACCCCACTCGGGTATCATAGACAAACTCACCAGCTTAAATGTAAACCCATATGTCACAAGATGGGTTGCAAACTGGCTCAAGGACAGAACCCACAGGGTCAGAGTTGCTGGAGCTATGTCAGACTCTATGCCAGTCACAAACGGTGTCCCACAGGGCTCAGTCCTGGGACCCCTCTTGTTCGGCATTTATTTTTCCGAGGTACAGGCAAACATAGGAGGATTGTGGCTGACAAAGTTCGCAGATGACTGCAAACTGGGTGCCATAATTGATACTCCAGCGGACACAAACATCCTTCAGAGAGGCCTCATAGAAACGGATAATTGGTGCCAGAGCCATGGCCTTAAGCTGAATGCCAAAAAATGTATAGTCATACCCTTTGGGAAAAACAAGGTACCCACAAATTACCACATAGGTGGTAATCCATTGAGTACGGAAGAGGTAATCAGGGACCTAGGGACCCAGATTGACAATAACCTCTCATTTGACACTCACATTGCCAAAGTGGTTAGGAAGACCTTCTATATTGCCCACCTTATCATGAAGGGTTTCACATCTAGATCAAGAGAGGTCATTGTGCCCCTGTACTCTTCTCTTATCAGGCCAATGATTGAGTACAATGCCCCATTTGGGATGTATCTTACCCGACACCTGCAGCAGTTGGAAAGACCCCAAAAGTTCCTCACCAAGAGGATAAAGGGTCTTAAACATATGTTATATGCTGCCCGACTGAAAAAACTCCAGCTCTATTCAGTCGCATACCGCCTACTCAGAGGTGACCTGTGCCTAACGTACAAGGCCATGTCCAACCTGGAATTAATGGACATGCTCCACCTCAGAAAATCCAAATCCATCAGAGCCACGAGAGCAAGAGACTTAAACCTCAACACAGAAATAAATAGGACGTGCTGGAGGGACAGATTCATAACCCAGAGGCTCCCTACACTCTGGAACAGAATCCCAATCCATGTTAGGCAGAGCCCCTCACTAACTCTATTCAAGAGAAATCTTGACGAGTGGATGGGAGATCATAAGTTTACCCCGGGGGTCATCTCTGTGTCACTACTAGACAGAGGCACAGTAAACTAAACCCTAAATGGGCATAGTATTCTCATCCTAAGGGGTGGTGAAAGCCACACACACTCTGGCTAGGCTTATAAATGCCCTAGGGCAGATAGCCAAGTACAAACCTATGAACCTATGACACACTGCTTAACAGGTTTTGGATCTAATCCTAACTTTATAAATAAATGTTATTGTTTAGGCATTTGCTACTATACAGGACTCTGTTAACTGCCACAGCTCAGTGGACAGCTTGAAAAATAACTCATATGCCCTCTAGCCAATAAATAACTACACTTTGAGCTTCCTCCAGTGCTTCCTAAATGAGAGAGCCCAGGTAAACACCTTCTGCCACCAGACGTCTGACCTTGGAATCTGTTATTGTAAAAGCACAGCATAAGCAGCACACAAGTGCACATTAAACAACAAACAACTGCTAAACAATGAAGTTTCATTCACTCTTCTGTAAAGAGATTTGGAGGCACACAGACCAGAAAAGGCAGCAAACAGAAATTACTGTTTTTGTGACAACATTAAATACATACAGTACTTTAAAAATGCTCAAAAAACAGTAGTGATTAATGTGTAAAGCAAGTACAGTCCAATTAATCAAGAAACTATTCTTAAATTGGCTTTTATGGCTATGGATGCAGTTGAAACACTAGAAAAGCATTGCAGAGTTCTCTATAAGTGAAACATGTATCTCTAACATCTGTTTGAACATCTCGTTGTAAAGAGGTGAGGGATGTCAGCAATGTGTGAGCAATCTATTGCATTTTCCCCTCCACCTCTTCTTGCTTTAGATTTCCCTTTCATTGCCATGTCTGTCATGAGATTAGCCATTTCTCAATCAGTACCATGTCTTGACTTAGTCAGCTTCTCCTTACTTCGATAAGGCACTATAGTATATGGACTGACAGTGTATTAGCCTTTTTCTGACAGTGATGTCAATTTCCTAGGCAAAGATTTGGTTGAAATGGTGCCAGGCTAATGAACTTCCTACATTTACATTAATTTCCCTGGACATCACCAACCACACCCTGTAACTCACAGTTATGGAAGTAAATCAGGTGCAAAAGTAGAAATCAATGCATCTGGGAGACAATTACTTGGAAATGTATATAAAGATGAGGATAAAATAGTAGCAAATAATGTTAGAATAGGGCTTGAGGGATTTGTATCAAATGAGTAAAAGGAAAGCAAGCAGTTTGACAAACCAGTAAACAAGACTAGCAGAACATTATTGTACTTAGGAAGATTAATCAGTGGTAGGTAACACAAAGGTATTGTCTCTCTGTACAGAGAAGTGGTAAGGACCTACCTGCAGTACTGTGTGATAATCTGGAGACCTAGCATTCAGCAGGATATGGACATGGTGGAAGTAGTACAGAGGACAGCAGCAAACGTATTATTTATTTAACATTTGTTGACTGGGAAAGTCCAACTAGAACAGAGCATATTTTCAGCGGAGGCCTAGGGAGAAATGCTCCAGGCATGTCTTTGGAATGTGGCAGGTAACCAGAGTACCCAGAGGAAACCCACCCAAATGCAGGGAGGACATACAAACTCCACACAGAAGGCACCCCAGATGAGAATCGAACCAGGGAACCTCTTGCTGTGAGGCGACAACATTAACCACTGCACCACTGCACCACAAAAATAGTGTCTTCAAAAGAAATGTTATAAAGAAATACTATGAGGGTTTAATATATACAGTCATGCATGAGGAAGATAGAAAGGAAACCAGACAGAACCATTTAAGCACTCTAAGGGAATCTGTAGAGTACTTGTCTTTCAAAAAAATCACATGAGAAACAGAGATCATGATTTTATTCATTTATTTATTAATTTATTTGACACTTGTTAACCGGGTTAGTCTGACTGGACAAAAGCCCTTTTTCAGCATAGACCCAAGGAGAAAAGCTCCAAACATAAAAACATACAAAACTTACACAAATACAAAACTTAAACATATACAAACAGAAATAAAGAGCTAAACATTATTAATGATAACAAGTAATTTGGGTGATATAAAAGATATAAATCATAAACAATTACAAAACAGAATGCAAAGCTTAAAACTAATTATGCTAACAGGAATTTGTGAGGTTTACCAACAGCAACCAGTCAGATTAAGATAAGAATAAAAACAGAACATAGAATAAAAATGATTTGATGATACAAGCTGTAAAAATCAAGGCAGATAGCTCAAAAGCATTTTTATTGTGATTATTATTTTTATTGTGTTGGTTAAGCACAATATTTAACTTATCTAGAAGGCAAGGAATTAACAAATGTGTTCAGCCAAGCAGTTCTTTTCTCCTTATCTGTCTTGAAAAGTCTGTTTTTCTGTGATCAACAGTGACTAATCAAACTGCACTGTGTGGGGCTTTAACACTTATTTATTTATGGGTCTATATCACATTGTCGAAGTTTTACAATTTCGAACGCTATATGGTTGAACCCATATGTTCAAAGTTGTAAAACTTCGAAAACTTAAAAATAAATAAATAAATAAATTACCTGGCAGTTGTAAGCGGGGGCAAGCACACCTGCACCACTCACATCCCCTGCTCTTTAAATATACCAATGCCGAGACCGCACTACAATGCAGTACAGTGTGGAAAGGGAAGATTTGTCTTTACTACACTGTAGCGTGATATCAGAGTTAGTATGTTTAAAGAGAAGGGGGTGTAGGGGTGCAGGGGGGCTTGCCCCCCTGCTTACAACTGTCAGGTTGTTGTTGTTGTTGTGTCTTTCGGCTTATCCCAGTTAGGGGTCACCACAGCTGAACTCCGGGCCGCTAATGATGGCAGCTGATTTTTAAGTGCCGAGTTGCCAGCCCTGATGCACAACCTTCAACGAAGGGATGCCCATTTACGCATTTCTCCACGCAGAAGATGCTCTACCTGAGAATCGAACCGGACAGCATCTTACTGTGAAGCAACAACGCTCTTTTATTATTTTTACATTTTTTTTAAGTTTTCAAAGTTTTACAACTTCGAACATATGGGTTCGACCATATAGCGTTTGAAGTTGCAAAACTTTGACAACGTGATATACACCCTTTATTTGTTTATAGTGCAGTTTGCAGACTGACCAGGACTCCTTTTACATTCTGGATCTACCTTACAACTTTGTTGTACCCAATCAGACTGCATGTAATTAGGCAGGACACCTGAAAAAGTGATTGTTTATGCACGATAATAACAAAGTTTAGGATTATTCCTTTCTCTATTGTTAATGCCGAACTTAGCAAGCAAGTACTTTCCTTTGTTGTGACTGTTACAGTTTGAGTTGTTAAGGATCAAACACGGGAGCATGTGTTACAGTCTGTAGAAATAATTCACACACCTCTCTCAACTATACAGATTTTCTCAGAATGTCCAGATGTTTTATTTATATTTTTAGTCTGTTCCTCACAAAAATTATGTTTTTTTTGACAAATCACTAGGATGATCTAAGGATTAAATTTTCTAAATAATGACATGCATTTGATTTTCAGACTTCATATCCTCCATAAAATGCATGATAACACAAATCCTATTATTGTAGCAACTTTCTAATTTTAAAAGAGCAATATTTAAAATGTGCCCCTATTTTTGGGTCTTCCCCCCATTATGTCAGGTTTTGTCCAGATTTCTTGTGCTAACAAGCTGAGAGGTATGAGTCACAAAAACAGGAAGAAGGGAAGTGGAATGGTATATAACCTGCACTGCTTTGCTTAGCTCACAGCACAGATTCCTCTAGTAAAATTGTCCTGGCAGTGGGAGGTTAAAGCTGGATGTGCCAGCCTATCTTATTAAATATTTATACAAACTCCTCCTTTATATTATTTTCTCACAGTATTAGCTCATGAATATTAATCAATGTGGAAGCTCTGTGTAGGGACACAGTTGTCAGACACACAGGAAGTATTTACTTGAAAAAGTTGAGAGAACTTTGGCTGTTGAGCACAGAATTACTTTATTTTTTTCTTCTTTTGTGATTGTTGTCACTCATCTGATAACCCTTACAACTGTCGTTTTTTTGATTTCTTGAACAGTGTGATTAATCATGAAGCTGGAGGTAAGATCTGAGCCGATTAGTAAGTGTTTCTGTAACAACTAACCTTTGTTGTGCAGATCAGAGACATCAGGCCTTGTGTTTGTGAATGGTGTAGTTTGTGCTGTTGGGTTGGGATGAAGCTGTAATAAAGACTTACTTTCTACAGAAAGCTGCAGAAGAAATGTTAATGTTCAGGGACATAAGTTTTTCATTTTTTTTCAGAGAAAAATAGCACAAGATCACAAATCTTAACTTAATGATAAAAGAAGATTTTCATGCAGGTTGGCATTTTGTGCAACAGCACTCATTGATGGCAACCTGTGTTTCTTCTCATATTTCCTACTTGTAATGCTGTCAGTTTGCTTTCTTGAGTGGTCCCTACCAAGACTCTGTTTTAATTGTACATTAGTAGATGTATCAGAAAATGATAGAAGTTTGTGTTGGTGGGGAGAAGCTATTTCATACACTGAGGGGTTCAGTGGAAATGGATGTGTAGTACATATAAAGCTTCAGTGGAAACTAATTTTCTGTGAATGATTGTTTATTTTAAAGCAGGAATGCAGAAAGTGCAGCTGCACACACACACACACACACACACACACACACACACACACACACACACACACACACACACACACACACACACACACACACACACACACACACACACACTTTTCCTTATAGTAATAGCTGTTTTTCTGCTGTAATATTTTGCATTAAACATTTGCATTAAACATTTTCAGTTATCTAACTTGTTTATGAATATATGCATTTTCCAGTCAGATTAAATACACACACACACTTTTTTGTTGTTAACTTGCTTAGTTTTCCAAATCATGTTTCTGCATGTTTGGCTTTCTTGCCTAGTTTATGAAGACTATGGTACAGGCTACATAACTAAGGGCAGAAAGTATAAAATAGTGATCATCACATTAAGACTAGTTGTAACAGAGGTAATACAAGTGCATCAGGTGAAACTTTGTAGTCAACATCAAGGTGTGACAGGTAATCTTAAATGACTTTAGCTGTGATGTTCCAGAGATCTCAGACCTGGTTATACAGAGATATTGTAACAAGTGTATCAGGTGAAACTTTGTAGTCAACATCAAGGTGTTGGCAGGTAACCTTAAATGACTTTAGCTGTGATGCTTCAGAGACCTCCTACCAGAGATGTTGTTAATGCATTTAGCAGCTGATGAAGGTAGACATATATTGTTAGACTGTATGGTACTGTCATATTCTATAAAAATTAACAACATAAGTTTAAAGAAAAATAAACAATAAAGGGTGTTAAGAAGCAGAAATTTATTTCATCAGAAAAGAACCCTTTTCCCGTTTGTATATTTGTTTCAGGGGGACTTTGGCAGGTGTAAATGTGTCTGCACAGTTATTTGCATATTATTAAGCTGTAGTACTTATGTCAGAGAGTCCATATAAAACATATGCTTGTCCTCTCATTCATTTTCTAATTACTTGCTTGCAGAACAAGTAATCCTGAATGGGGCATAAACACCCCCATAGGATGGACACACTCAACTTACCTTCACATAGCATTTACACAGTTCAGAAATATAGACAAACTCTGTTTCACCTCTGGAATGTTTTGGGGTTGTGGGAAGAAACTGTATGGTACATACATGACCATGTGAAGACCCCCTCATAGAAGGGTCTACATTATATGTTCGATGTTTCAAAATTTCAAACCTCATATCATTGAACTTATATGAGCGAAGTTTTAAAACTTCGAACATGTAATAAAAAAAAACTTATCTGAATGCTGCACCGCCCCCACACCCCCTGCTACTTAAATATACCAACTTCGAGATCGCACTACAGTGAAGTAAAGGGAAATATTCCCTATGGCAATCTCACTTCACTGAAGTGCGATCTCGGAGTTGGTATATTTAGGTTGTGGGGGTGCAGGGGTGCTTGCCCCCTGCTCACAGCATTCAGGTAGGTTTCTTTTCTTTCTTTTTACATGTTTGAAGTTTTAAAACTTCATTCATATAAGTTCGAAGTTTTGAAAATTCAAACATATAATATAGACCCTCATAGAAAAGCAGATAACTACATTGAAGACCCAAGATCCATGAGAAAGCAGTACTGACCTTTGCATAACTGTTTAAAAAAAGAATCCTGGCAAGTGACTAAAATACCAGATTACAAAATCAGAGCACTGTCTATTGCCATGGTAACATATCTCAGTTTATAACTTTCATTGTTGCTTTAATGCTACAGTCAGAAGGCCATAACCTTGTTGCGTTTATATACATATATATATATATATATATATATATATATATATATATATATATATATATATATATATATATATGTGTGTGTGTATGTATGTATGTATGTGTGTATATATATATATATATATATATATATATATATATATATATCTATATAAAAGAGAGAGAGAATTTGTGAGGGAGGTTTCAGTTGCTTAAAATAAGCAAAAAAAAAAATAAAACAGTTACTTTTGGTTAGTTTTTGAGTTACTTTATTTCTTTTCTGAAAGATTATAGTGAGGTTATATCCCTCATGTTGTGTGGGAGATTGTTCCAGGAATCATCTTATGTTTTGTGAATGATTTTTCTCTAAGTGTCATGTAATATTTAGATCTGATTACAGAGGTCATAATTGTATTTGTGATGGAGTAGGGAATCCTTCTTATTTACAGACTGTTCTTTAGCAGTGGGTTGCCACACTGATGGACCATTTGGAAGGTTTTGATTTAGGAGAAAAGTTTCTCTGTGTCTAACAGGTAGCAAACTGGACTTGGTAAAGGTTATACAGTGGGCTGTCTTCTAGGACTTACATGTAGTATATCTTTAGTTTTTTTTTTTTTTTTGAAGTATATGTTTTGTGAAGAAAGAAGGACAGATAGTGGTTAGCCAAGGCAGTAGTACATTGATTGCAAGAGGCTGCCTAGATTCCTTTATGAATAGATTTGAAATAATGTAAGCTACTTTTCATTGAAAAAGAACTTTTTGTACTTGAAGTTCAAAGTGAGTCAGGAATGATAGTAACTGATATAATGTGAGGCTTAGATCTTTGTGTTGGGTAACAGGAAATTGTTCTCCCCCAAGGTAAGTGAAGAGCTAAGTGACCATTTGAAGTGTTGAACAGCATTGTGGATTTTCAAAGCCTTGGCTAAGTCAAGATAGGTTGTATGCACTGTTTTACCTTCATCCAGGGCTTTGGTGACATTCTCAGAAAAGTCCATCAGGTTTAATAAGCATGATCTACCCATAACAAAGCCAAGTTGGGTTGGGTCAAGAGCTTGAAGGTCACCAAAGTTTTCGTCGATAAGGTCCATGATGATTCTCTCAATGGCCTTGCAGATAAGGATGTTTAGGCTTATGGGTCTATAGTTCACAGGGTCAGTTGATGGACCCCATTTGAGCAAGAAAATTACTGTTGCTGTTTTCCAGTCTTGCTGGGACAAAGCCAGTACTTTGACTGTGTTTGAAGTGAGTGCCAGATGGTACCGCTAGATCCTGTTTTAGACTATTTAGTACGCAGCCTGGGATATTATCCAGTCCCATACATGCTGTGTTTTTGGCCATGGAGAGTGTGGTTATGACCTGCTGCTTGGAGATACTAGGTAGAGGACTGGTTCATAGGTAGGTACTAGGCTATCTGCCCGAGGGCATTTATAAGCCTAGCCAGAGTGTGTCAGCTTTCACTTCCACATTGATTAATTAATTGAGCCTCTGTCAAGAAGAGTCAATGAAGTGATCCCAGGGGTGTATTTTCTGTTACCCATCCACTCATCAAGGTTTCTCTTGAAGAGTGTTAGTGAGGGGCTCTGCCTAATGTAGTTAGGAATTTTGTTCCAAAGCATGGGGAGTCTCTGAGACAGGAATCTATCCCTCCAGATGTTCTATTTATTGTTGTGGCGAGGTTTAGCTCACTAGAGCAAGTGGCTCGCAGTGACTTGGATTTCTTTAGATGGAGCATGTCCATCAATTCTGAATTGGGCATGGCTTTGTAAGTCAGGCATAGATTACCTCTGAGTAAGCAATATGCCACTGAGTACAGCTGGAGTTTTTCCAGTCGGGCTGCATAGGACATATGTTTGAGACCAGTAAACCTCTTGGTGAGGTACTTTTGTGGTCTTTCCAGCTGTTGGAAGTGTCTTGTGAGGTACATCCCAAATGGGGCATTGTACTCTATGATGGGTCTGATGAGTGACGAGTAGAGGGGCGCTATATCCTCTTTATTTCTAGATGCGAACCCTTTAGTAATTAGATGGGCTACATAGAAGGATTTCCTAACTACTTTAGCAATATGATTGTTAAAGGAGAGATTACTATCTACCTGGGTCCCCAGATCTCTTATTACCTCTTCTGTATTAATAGGGCTGCCACCTATGTGGTAATTCATGGGTGTTTTGTATTTCCCAAACGGGATGACTATACATTTTTTGGCATTTAGCTTGAGACCATGACTTTGACACCAGGTGTCCGTCTCAGTAAGGCCCTTTTGGAAAATGTCTGTGTCAGCCGGAGAGTCAGTTATGGCTCCCAGTTTGCAGTCATCAGTGAACTTGTTAGCCATAGTTCTCCTGTGTTTGCCTGTACTTCTGAGAAGTATATGCCGAACATTAGGGGTCCCAGGACTGAGCTTTGTGGGGCACCACTTGTGACTGGTTTAGAGTCGGACCTGGAGCCCGCTATTCTTACTGTGTGAGTTCTGTCTCTAAGCCAGTTGGCAACCCATCTCGTGACGTAGGGGTTTATGTTCAGGCTGGTGAGTTTTTCTATAATTTCCGAGTGGGGAATGGTGTCAGAAGCCTTGGCGAGGTCAAGGTAGGCTGTGTGAACTACCTTTCCCTCATCTATGGCTTTGGTGACTGTCTCGAAGAAGTCATCCAGGTTTAGTAGGCATGATCTGCCCTTAACAAAGCCGAACTGTGTCGGGTCAAGTGTTTGGAGGTTCCCAATGTCTTTGTTAATGAGTTCCATGATGATGCGCTCCATAACCTTGCAGACCAGGCTAGTCAGGCCAGGTATACTTTGAGGTATGTCTGGTGGGAAAGGGGGGGGGGGGATGGCAGTTGAAGTTTGTGCCAAATCTGTCTGCTGGCAGGTTGGTAATGTCCTCAAGTTCAGTATGAGTGGTACTGTCCACTACAAGTTTGGCACAAAGCTGGGCATTCCCTTTTAGGGACATAGCTAAAGAATTCCTTGTGATTATCCTTGGCTAGGGATGCTAGTTTAGCTTCATAACCGGCTTTAGAGAAGTTTACAAGATATTTGTTTGCTTGTTCAAGCTGTGGAGGGTGTTTTTCCTCTGCTGAGTCATTTTCTTTTTGTTCTTAGACATTATCCTGTTTATGCTTGATGTCCACCAGGGTGGCATGTTTTTTGTGAGGACCTTGTTTTGATCTGTTCATGTACAGCTAAGTCTATACATTTGTATAGGTGTTTATACAAATGTTCACCTCTGTATAGGAGTCATTATTGACAGTGGTAGTAGGGGGTTTGAAACCATTTATGCCATCGCTTAGGAGGCTGTAGTTTGCTTTGGAGAAATAATTCATCTTTTTTTGCTCTGGGGGGGGGGCAGGTGTGATTGTTACTTCGAATGTGATTGATTTATGATCAGACCTTACCAGAGAGAGCAACACAGGGGTAGTGCTGAGAACCCCGTATGTTGGTGAGCACTGAGTTAGGATATTCAAGCCCCTTGTGGGGAAATGTAGAAATGAAGTGCTACTGGAAGATGAGATTCATAGGTAACTGCAAGGTTAGCTGCCCTTGTGGGACAGTTTCCCTTCCAACGGTGAGAATCAAACCTTGTATGGTGTCTCTAGGAGGCAAATACCTTATCCAGTATACCAACCTCCTAAGCAGACGATAGGATATGAGCCCACAATCCCTGGCTTAAGAGACCAATGCCTCATCCATTAGGGGATTGGTTTGCTTTGGTGATTTGTCAGCATAAAGAAGACATTTTCAGGTGGGAAGGTCTGAGGGACAGCCATTTAAATATTAAAAATAGTAATGGGCCAAGTACTGATCCCTGAGGGATACTGATATTCATGTTGGTATAAGTACAAATATTTTGAGAAAAAAACAGAAAGTGCTTTTAGAGAGAGTCAGAAACCAAGATACAAATTTCTGCACAGAGGCTGCAGTCCTGTAATGATCGAGCAATAGATGGTGGTTCACAGTTTCAAAGGCTCTTGAAGATCTACAAAAATGGCACCTCTCAGAAAACCCATTATGATATCAGAGAATATAACCAGTTAGGGCAATATGGGTGCTTTACTTTCTCCTAAAACCATATAATTGATCAGAAATACCATATTTTGTATGTTGGGAAGGATTTTTATAAAGTAGTTTTCCAAGGATTTATAGCAAACATTTTGGCAAGAGCGTAACAATTGTTAAGTACCCTTATTAAGAATTGTTAAGGTCTGGTCTTACCCTACATTAGTGCTGAACTGCTCAATATCTGAGTTGTTTGGCTTCTGCTACATGTACAATCAACTGCATTACTACCTGAGTTAAGTACAAACTTGCAGTGTTAAAGATTGTACTGCATTTTATTTTATTTTTCTGTCTATTTAATTGTTTCATTGGTTTTTGTCTCTCTCTAGTTATTTATTTTTCTATTTAGTTGTGTCATGTAATACTGTGGTCTCTCTGCAGTTAGTTTCCCACCCCCCTCCATGTTCTTGTTCTGGTATTAATCTTGGTGGCTTTGGAATTGCCCGCCCCTCCTGTAAATTTGTGTTTAAACACTCCTCCTGGGTCTATCTCATTTGCTCACTCAGCCGAGTACAGTGAGATCATATTTTGTCTTCAGACACTCCTACCAGTCCCATTTGTTCATCTCTATTCCAGTCTAGATGACTTTATCTGCTTGGCTCAGAAACACCATTACTTTAATCTACCATCAGGACAAAGTGTCTTTACCTTCCAGAATAAAGGCTCACTCTACTAGATCGATAGCTACCTCAGTGGCCTTTCACTCCAGAGCCTCAATGGATGATATCTGCACAGCAGCCACTTGGGCAAGACCTCATACCTTTATCACTCATTACAAATTGGATTTGGCCTCCAGGGGACGAGCATCTTTTGGTTCTATGGTGCCCAGGAATGTCCTTCCTTAGGGCCACCCAGGACTTAAGTAGCTGGGGACTCGGTCCTGACAGTAAGGAATTAATAAAGATTTACAACATCAGATAAAGAAGTTATGTCTTACCATAAAGTTCCATCTGTGTTGCAGATCTTTATTCATTCATTACTTCCTGCCCTTCTTCCCCCGGCCTGGACTGCTGGTTGCCTTTAGGATTTCCTTATTAGTTAAGGTATTTGCTCAGACACAGCCTCCTACTATCACTTTTATTACTTCTATACTATAATGGCTGGCAAACTTGGTCTGAAGAGACTATGAGAGGGGCATTGTGGGTAGGTCTTAGCTGAGAGTTTTTGGCTGGTGTGAGTTTGGTAATGGCCGTGTCTGTTCTGAGGATGGAACCAAAGTCCTAACAGTAATGAATGAATAAAGATCTACAACACAGATGGAATGTTATGGTAAGACATAACTTCTTTTTTATCATATGTATCTCACATAAAGTTTCCCTCATGCCTCACTGCTAAGTATAAAGCATCCTTATCCTGTGTATGTCATATAAAGTCACCCATACACCTCAGTGTTAGGTATTTCATAAACCATCCTTATCCTGTGTATGTCATATAAAGTCACCCATACACCTCAGTGTTAGGTATTTCATAAACCATCCTTATCCTGTGTATCTCACATAAAGTCTCCCCGCACCTCAGTGCTAGGGATAAACCATCCTCATCCTGTATATCTTGTATAAGGTCTTGTGTACAGATCGGTAAATGCTGTTTTATACACCAGCCAGTATCTTGTCTGTCTCCTTTAAAAATCTGTGCTTATGTTTTACACTTCAGTAGAGTCACGTCTGTTTCCTGCTTATCTTATATAAAGTTTTCTCTTCAGATCAGTGCTTACTATTTCATATACAAGACAGTAACTTTCTTTTCCTGTGGGTCTCAGAAACCCGCTGTAAATATCACTGCTTGATATGTCATACACCAGTGGGGTCCCATCCGTAGTCTTTGTAGTTCTTACAAGGTCCCTTATACAGCTGTAGGGTTACTAGTTTGTGCCCCAGACAAATCTCTTCCTTATTCTTTGTGTCTCCTGTAAGGTCTCCTGCAGGTGTGTCATCTCTGGTTCATGCACTAGTACGGTCATGTCCTTATTCTTTGTATCTCCTGTAAGGTCTCATGTACAGGTGTATTATCAGGGTGTGTCTTCACTGGTTCATACACCAGTACTGTTAGATCTTTATTCTTTGCTTCTCATGTAAGGCCTTGTTTACAGGTGTATAGTCACTGCTTCACTCACCAATACAATCACTTCCTTATTGTTTGCATCTCATGTAAATTCTCAAGTACAGGTGTGGCTCATGTACTAGTATGGTCATGTCCTTCTTCGTTGTATCATCATTAGGGTCTCGAGTACATGTATACTGTCAAAAGTTCATGCACCAGTGCGGTCACATTCTTATTCTTTGTATCTCCTGTAAGGTGTCATGTACAGGTGTATTATCAGTGGTTCATGCACCAGTACAGTCACATCCTTATTCTTTGTATGTCCTGTAAGGTCTCATGTACAGGTGTGTCATCACTGGTTCATGCACCAGTACGGTCACTTCCTTATTCTTTGCATCTCTTGTAAGGTCTTGTGGACAGGTGTATTGTCACTGGTTCATGCACCAGTACGGTCACTTCTTTATTCTTTGTACGTCCTGTAAGGTGTCATTTACAGGTGTGTTATCTTTGGTCCATGCACCAGTTTGATCACTTCCTTATTATTTGTATCTCATATAAGATTAGTGTTTAGTGTTTCATACAACAGCACAATCACTTGCTTGCCCTGATTATGTCACGTAACGTTTTGCACATGGATCAGTGTGCACTATTTAATATGCTGGTACAGTTGCGTCCTTGTCTTGGATGTCTTAGAAAATCTCTTTCTTAAAGATTGGTGTTTATTTTTTTATTCCTCAATATAGTTTTATTTATTATTATTATTTTGTTTGCAGTTTGTTTGCCAGGATAGTCCATTAGTCCACAAGGAGTCCATTTTCAATGGAGTCCTGGGGAGAAAAGCTCCAGAAAAATACAAATACATAGTACACGTTGCACATATACATTACAGATTATCTGATAAGAATACAAAGTAAATATGATAAGAAAAAGTTAATGATGGAATACAGCAGTATAATTCATTAAACAGCAATAAAAAACTTCTTCTTTCGGCTTTTCCCGGTTAGGGGTCACCACAGTGGATCACCTGTCCGCTCAAGACACACACACACTCACGCCTAGGGCCAATTTAGAGTGCCCAATCCACCTACAGCATGTCTTTGGGATGTGGGAGGAAACTGGAGCCCCTGGAGGAAACCCATGCAACCACAGGGAGGTCATCCAGACTCCGCACAGAAGGCACCCCAGACAAGGATCGAACCAGAGAACCTCTTGCTGTGAGGCAACAAAGCTAACCATTGCACTACCGTGGCCACCCATTAAACAGCAATAAAAAACACTTTTGAAAAAAAATAAAAGTAGCAGCAAAGGGTAACTGTTAAGTAGTTGGTCAAATAGTTCAATAGAGCTGTAAATCTATAGGAGGCAGTGATGGCGTATTTATTTCTAGGAGAGTAGGAAGTGGTATTAGAAGGATTAGGTAGGATGGGAACAGGAGCACTTCCACTGTGAAATTAGGTTTGAGTACAACAAGGTTTTAAATGAGGAGAAACTGTTAGTGATGTGGATAGGAGATGGTAGAGAATTCCGGAGGTGTGCAAGAAAGGACATTAGGTGATTTCCAGCTGGTTGTGTGGGTTTCTTCAATTTAATTAGTTTTTGGGAATTAGATCTTAGAAGAGAGAGATTGTAAATGAGTTTATGTGCTTGGATGAGTTGGGTGTAAGTGAGGAGGTTAAGTAGCTCAAGCCACTTTAGTTGTTGAAGAGAATTACAATGGTGAGAAATGACTCTTGTGACCTGCCACAAATTTTGATATCTTGTTGTAGCAAGAGGAGAGTTTTGTTTTGAGGGAGGATTGCGGGTTGGTGAGGATAGATGCACCATATAGGAGGGATGGGATGAGATAAGTATTGGCTAGTATAAGCCTGGTGTTAGGAGAGATTTGACAATTATGGCGGTATAGCATATCAATTTTTGGGGTTTTTATATTTACTTGTAAATGTTTGTCGAATTTTAGTTGATCATCTAGGAGTACTCCTAGTAGTTTAGTGGCAGAGACTATTTCTAGGGGAATATTGTTTTTGCTGGTGATTATGAGTGGATGTTTATCTAGGGAGGAGGTTTTGGAGGCGGTGAATTACATAAGTTTAGTTTTGGTTGCATTGAGAGCCAGATGGTTGTCTAGCATCCACTGCTCAGTAGAGGAAAAGGTGCTTTGAGTAATCTTATTTGGAGTGGGGATAGAAGGGGAGGAGCAGATAATGGTAGAATTGTCAGCATATTGCATGAGACTGAAGTTTGGAATGGCTAGGTATAAGTTGTTAATGAATATATTGAATAGTAGGGTGTCTAAAATGGAACCTTGGGGACACCTGTGGGAGTATTAAGGAAGGGAGCTGCTTGTTGTCTGGTTGTGAGGTAGCTGGAGAACCACTTGGCACAGGACGGGGAAAGGTTTAGTTTAGAGAGTGTATTAAGAAGCAGGTTGTGGGAAATAGTGTCAAATGCCTTGGAGAGGTCGAGGAGAAGGGTGGACACGAAATGGCCGGAATTGCAGACTTTAATTGTTTCACGGAAGGAGACGAGGGCAGTGGAGGTGCTGTGACCGGGTCTGAATCCATGCTGTGTAGGGGTAAGAATCTGGTTGTTGATGAGATAGGGTAAGAGTTGTTGGTAGATAATTTTTTCAAGAAGTTTAGAAATGGGGGATAAGCTATCACTAGGGCGGACATTTGGAATGTCGTCATTATTGCCTCCTTTATGTAGAGGAATAATAAAGACTTTCTTCCAGAGCTGGGGGACCTGGCTTTCTGAGATAGCCCGATTAATTAGTATGCTGATAGGGAGAGCAATGGCTTCTGTGGCTACTTTTAGGAAGTAGGAGGGAATTTCATCAGGGACATTGGAACCAGGTTTTAATTTAAGGAGAAGTTTTTTTGGTGGATATAGAGATGGGATTGATGGAAAAGGGTGGAGGGTGGGGGCAAGGGATGGTAGGGGAGGAAGGGATGGGTGCAGGCTGAGGAGGGGTCACAGAGGTGTTGGTGAAGGACAATGTTAGCTTGCTTATGGAGTCTATGAAGAAAGAGTTAAGAAAGAGTTAAATTGGGTGGCTAAGTCCATATCCATGTCAGAGGCATCTGGGTTAGGGCAAGGGTTTCTTTTTTTCCTGGGTTGAGGAGAGATGCTATTCCTTTCCAAAATAGTTTGGGATTGGTGTTGTGGTTGGTTTGGAGTGTGGAGAAATAGGCTTTGTGGTCTGAGGTAATACTTTTTTTCACTTTATTTCATAGTGTTTTATATTCATTAAGGGTGATAGTGGTTTTATTTTTATGGTAATGTGTCCAGGCTTTGTCACGGAGTCACTTAGTAGCTAAAGTGTTTTTGGTTAACCAGGGTACAGGGTTACTCTGTGTATGTTTTGTTTATAGAGGGGCAAAGGAGTTGAGCAAGTTTGTGAAACTAGAGTTAAAGTAGGAGAGAGCATTATCTGTGGGGAAGAGTCTTTAATGGGTTCCAGTTTGTGCTTTTTAGTGCATTTGAGAAGGTTTCAGATTTGAAGTTTTTTAGGCAGCGAGTGGAAATATAGGTGTGAGTTAGTTGAATGGAAGAGGAAAGATGGCAGGCAAAAGTGGGGAAGTGGCCAACTGGTGGGTCTGGGAGAATACCACTATCAGAAATATAGTGAGGATGGGATACTAGAATCCAGTCAATTGTACTTCCAGTAATGGAGTTCTTGGAAGACCTGCTAGTGGAATTGATTAGTTGTGTAAAGTTATATAAGTTAATATTGAGTGAGTTAGTGGGAGCTTGGATTGTGGCCCAGTTTATGTTCACATCCCCCAGGATTATGGTTTCATGAGTAATGTTGGTGGAGATCCAGGAGAATATCTTCAAGGGATGAGATGTTGTCACCAGGGGGAATATAGAGGGAGAGAACAAATATGAGTTTATGCTTGTTTAGGTGGAGTAGGGCTGGTATTATTTCTGCCTTGCCAAATTTGGGAAACGGTTTTGTATAGGGGGTGACTAAGAGGGATGCAGAGTAAAGGAGTGGTACACCCCCCCCTTTTTTTTGTGTTCTGTCATTCCTTAACATGTGGTAGTTGGGAGGAGTTATTTCAGAATCTTTTATGTGGGGCTTAAGCCAGGTTTCTGAGATGGAGGCTGGTTATGTAGAAACCAGGCATGAGGTTTGGAATTTTATTACATAGGCTCTGAGTATTTAGAGCTGAAAAGTGGTGGAGTTTATCTGTTGCTTGGGGGGTGGTGTTGGGGGGCTGGATTCAGTGTGGTAGAGGTGCCTGGGTCTGGGTGGATATCCCCAGAGAGAAGGATAGAGATAAAATGATAGACGAGACATTTGGTTTGTTTGGGGTGTAGTATACAGGTAGAGAGTTTTGTGGACATTAGACTAGTGTAGTTGGAACAGTGTTTTTAGAGTTAAGTAGGAGTCTGTAGGGGAAGAGCATGCTAGTGTTGAGGGGATAGAGACTGGGAGCTATAAGGGTAACAGTAAATGTGTACTTTGTAGAGGATGGGGTAATGGTGTGAAATGGGGGAGTTGTTTGCATTAGTAGGTTAGGAGATATAGTTTAGGTAAGTTAAGGTAATTAGACGTATCATTTGAGTAAGTAGGGATAGAGGCTTTGAGGGTCATGATGTTGGTTTTAGGATGGTAGTAAGGGGTGAGTTAAGTTGGGAACTTAGTTTATTTGATTAAGAGATTATGGTTTAGGTTAATTGTTTGGTAGTTTATCAGGATAAGTAGTGTTTGGCAGTAAACTCTGAAGGGTAGGCTTACTTTAATGGGTGAACTGTGGGAGGGGATTTTGGGGGTATGATAGGTAATTTGGATTGGATAGTGGAAGTGATGGGAGTGGCTAGTTAAGTATAAGTATAGAGATACTGAGGGTGGGTTGGATTTGGGAGCAGGGTAGGGGGGTGGAGTGAGCCGGCAGGGCGAACGAAGCAAGTCGATCAAAGGGAAGGAAGAATCAACATCAACAAATGTCAAAAGATGTTGTACTCTTAACATATACTGGAAAAATCACGCAGATAAAAATAAGCAAAAAGGTTTATTTTACATGCATGGAGACATGCTACAAAGTACATGGTATGTCAGCAGTCTAATTTCTGTACACTTCACATGGGTTTTTATACCCTTCTCTGCACGTACACAGTAGCTGGTTACTAGACAAGGAATTTCAGTCAAGGCTATAAATTCACATACTGGAGCCTTAGATGGTCAGAGGTCAGTCACAAGATAAGCTTGTGCCTGGACCAAGGTAACATCTGTGCATTCCTCTTTGGTCAGCAAATTCTTTACAAGAAAAACAGCTTATTTTAACTTGCTTCTTTGCACGCAATGCAATTTCACATTTTAACCCTTACTATACATGATACAAAGATGTTGAACACAAAGATTCTTACTACATTTCCCCCCTTACAACACTTTGTATCATAAGTAATACATTTTATTCATACAGTTTTTCGCATGACTTGTGTTCTGTATATTCAGAATAATAAGCTTTAGTTGCATTGGCAGACAATACACTTGATATTATCATTCGGATGCAAGGAATGCAACAACAACCCAACAGTAGGAATATAATGGCACCAACACATATAGCAATTAAGACATTCATAAGTACTGTTCCCCAATTTCCAAACCAGTTTTGGAAAAAGTCAGTTAATGGATTCTGTCCTGGTTTTGTAAGTTCAGAAACTTGTTGTAGGATCTCCAGATGGCTGTTAATGTCATATTCGTTGTCTGTAATGAATGGACAACACTGCTAAGTACCTCCTTCGCGCTAGGGGAAGTCGAAAGCCATACTGATTCTGCAATACTACAGTCCTCATTGCAGTTAACTCATCCGTCACCAATTCTAGCACAGAAAAAGTTGCATTGCTCAGGGTTTTTAACAGTTTTCTGAGCTCCCAAATGGATTTTACTGTCCCATACGCTGGAAGAATACCAGCCCAGGAAATAACATCATCGCCCAAGTCCATGTGTGATAGCCCCTTGCTGCTACTATGGGCCAAATCGTGGTGATAGATCCAGGATGCATCAATGTTACCTACGGGATTAACAGGTTTATTAACAGCACGTACATTTCGTATTTTACCTTGGGGAAGAGAAAATGTATGTCTTATAGCTGGTGCTAAATAACCCAAAAAGCAACTGCCTGACCAATTCCTGGGGAAGAGAAAATGTATGTCTTATAGCTGGTGCTAAATAACCCAAAAAGCAACTGCCTGACCAATTCCTTGGTAACCATTTGTATGCTTTTCTACCACAGATAAAATAACAATTATTTACTTTAAGTGTAATATTGAGTGGAACAGAGTGATTTCCTTTGTCTTGCAGCCCTTTAAACAAAAGATCATACACAGATAACATTTTTTCAAAGAAACTTGTGCCATTAACAAGCCCTGTACTATTAACAAGCACTCTTATAGGCTTGAAACTCGTTGCACAGTGCCCATCTATTGTACAGTTATGAATTATTGTTACATTACACTGACTCCATCCAACCGTAATCTTGCCAAATCTTTGAAAACATACAGTTCCATTCTGGCGACCCATGAGGGGTAATGCTATTTTATCCTTTAAGGCTACGTTTGAAGTTTCAAATAGTAAATTAGTCCATGTATCATTTGCCCCAAAGGGACTGTACCTAACATTAGACCACCATGTACAGTAGGGATAGCCGTGCATATCCAACAATTTGAAACATTAAAAGATAGAGCATATGCATCATCTCTCTTTACTTGGCTAGTCTTGTTTGAAAATAAAACGCCAAAACAGAAAAGTAACACTCACACTTATTAGTAACAAAATTATTTTGGAATGCTTTTGTGGGAAGGGCTGCTCCCTTCCAGTATTTCTCTGCATTGCTACGATAGTCAGATATTCATACAAAACAAGATTACTACTAATCAGTGTTCCTCAGGGGAACTCAAGTTTTGTCCAGTTTAAACTGTTTTACCAGTTTACAGTGTGTCAGATGGATCCATGATGTTCGTTCTTTGATTCGGATTGCTGTAGGTGTTGCGATCAAAACCTGGTATGGACCTTCCCACTTAGGCGAGGCCCAGGTTTTCCTCTTGACAATTTTAATCCAAATCCAGTTCCCGGGTTTCACTTCCAGGATCCTGTTGTTCTGATCTGAAAAGCAATCATTCGTTAAAGAAGTGTTAGTTCTGGTCAGCAATTTCCTCATGTAATCTGCTATCTCTTCACCCCCTCAGGCAAAAGATTTTGCCACTGTGGGACGTAATAAGGTCTCCCGTATAATAGTTCAAATGGTGTGACCCCTTTTGAGGTGGGAGTGGTACGCATGGACAGGAGTGCGAGAGGTGCGGAGTTTATCGAAGACTGATGTGTCTCGGCCATGAGTTTACGTAACTTGCCTTTGAGCTTGCCATTATGGCATTCAACCAAGCCTGCTGACTGTGGGTGGTAGGCACAATGATGTTTTAACTCGATCTGAAAAACGGCGGCCAACTTTTGAATAACTTGGTTTACTTAAAATGTGTGCCATTATCAGAATAGATGCGTAGGTAGCCCAAAATGAGGGATAATGTTATTTGTAAGGGCCTTGGCTACCGACAGTGCATCTGGGTGTGCTACCGGAAAAGCTTCAACCCATTTTGTAAAAGCGTCAGTAATGACTAACACAAATCGCTTCTGTTGAACAGGAGTTAGTTCAATAAAATCCATGCAAATTGTGTGAAATGGATACGGAGGCAGCGGAAAAGCTGCTGGGGTGATCCGCACCCCACCACCATGGTATTGTGCACAAAGCAGGCACGATAAACAAAATCATTTAGCATATGCTATAAAGCCCTTGGTCCAGAAAATTTGCTGGATCATTTGAACCATAGCAGCAGGGCCCAGATGAGATGGGCCATGCGTCACTAATGAGGCATACCTAAAAAGGTTTGTTGGCAAGACATACTTATCATTTGGACCTACAAAAACTCCCTGCTTTTGAATAGCCCCATATTTAACCCATCGCTGTTTTTCCTGAACTGTACTAAGTTCCTGCATTACCTGTAAAGTTTGTAGATCAAATTTATCTGTAGGGTGAAGTTCCTTTTGTGTGGTCTCGAGTGCAAAGGTAGAGGTTAAGGCTACACTTTTAGCAGTTTTGTCAGCCAGTGCATTTCCAAGTGATACTGGATCCTTGGCATTCGTGGTGCGCTTGCAGATGGCCAGACCCGTGGCAGTTGGACAGCTTTTAAGAGGCTAAGGATTAAATCCTTGTGGGTTATTTCCTTCCTGAGGCCGTAACCATTCCCCTATTTTTCCATTGCTGTGCAAAGACATGGACCATGGAAAAAGCATACTGACTATCTGTGTAGATAGTAACTGCCTTATCCTTGGAAATGGTGCATGCTCTGGACAAAGCAATCAATTTGGCCGCTTGTGCGGACAGGTTCCTGGAGGGTCTTGCCTCTAGTACCGTAGTCTCAGTTGTGACTGCATAACCCACTTGTGTAATGCCTGCCTCATTTTTACATGCTGACCCATCTACAAACAGGGTCCAATCTGAATTTGCCAAAGGTTGGTCCTTAAGGTCTCATTAGAGTATATCAAATCTAAACACGTGAGGGGCACCATCGTCAGCTGTAGGTAACAGCGTGGCTGGATTAAGAGTGGTGCATCGCTCAATGGTCATGTGTGGTTGTGATAGTAACGTTGTCATGCAGGATAAGTGTCTGCTAGGAGAGAGAAAGGTAACTTTATCCTGTAGTAGTATTACCGCGACAGAGTGTGGTACTTGTAAGTTAAGGTCATGAAACAAAACTAGTGTCGCAGATGCTTGCACAGCCTGTGCGGCTGCGACTACTGCTTGTACACAGTGTGGCAAAGATCGTGCCACTGTGTCCAATTTACTAGAATAAAAAGCTAATGGTCTCAACTTATCCCCATAAGTTTGCAACAGAACCAATGTCATAAAGCCCTGCTTACAATCTGCTGTCTGAACAAAGGGTTTTGTATAGTCAGGGAAGCTAAGTGTTGCAGATCCTGCTATCAACTGCTTTACCCTAGTAAATGCCTGTATTGCCTTATCCGTCCATTGCAGCGCATCATGTGCTGCCATGGGAAGTGCGAAAATAAGTTTAGAACGTGGACTTACTTCCTCTGCATAGTTGGGAATCCAACTACGACAAAAATTTGTTATTCCTAAAAATGACATCATTTCTTTTTTTTGTGCTGGGCATTGGTGCCTGTAAAATGGCTTCTTTTCTATAGTTATCTAGTTGTCTACCAGCAATTGAAATGGTATAGCCTAGATACCGTACTTCAGTTTTACAAAATTGTAATTTAGATTTATTTACCTTATGTCCCTCTTTCGCCAAAAAATGCAATAACCGAATAGTTTAGGACTCACAGACAGCCTCCGTGGGTGCAGCCAGTAAGATGTCGCGCGTGCAATAGTAGATGACAGCCATGCTCTGGTTGAAACTGTGCCAGGTTTGTCGACATTTCTTGCGAAAAGATTGTAGGGCTTTCACAATATCCCTGCGGCAGTCGTGTGTATGTGTACTGCTTGCTGCTCATAAGTAAAGGCCAAAACCTAAACCTACTATCTTCCTGTAGGGGAATAGAAAAGAATGCATTACTAATGTCAATAACAGAAAAATACTTATCCGTGGGAAGGATATTATTTAACAAAACAGATGGATCTGGGACCACAGGAGCCCTTGGCACTACAGCAGCATTTACAGCCTGCAGATCCTGTACCATTCTCCATGTCCTGTCCGGTTTCCTTACTGGGAACAAGGGTGTGTTACACGGTGAATCTGTACATGGAATTAAAACCCCAGCTCTCAGTAGAGCCGTGATCACTGGTAAAATGCCTTCTTCTGCCTTTTTACTTAATGGATACTGACGCTTATGAGGTCTAAAATCGGATTTTGGAGTTATTTTAACCTGTCCTGCTGTTTTCATTAGCCCAATGTCATGGTGTCCTAGGGGCCATAAGGATTTTGGTACTGACTGTAGTTTCAATTCTTCTTGTGGGGTCAGAAAGCATAGTCAGGATGGCATGCCTCCTGTCGGTGTTAACCGATCTTCTCGAAGATGTACCGTTGGTCTGGCCTGGGTCACCCAATTTAACTTCTGTACCTGAACCCCCTTACCTGCCAGCTATTCTGGTGTCATCTTTGACCAATCGGTAACTTTTTTCCCAACTACATACCATGCCGTTTGTTCTTCCCTAGTCACAGATACATGTGGGATTGAGGCATTTTGAAAAAGCTGTTGCATGTCTCTTGTGAGACTACAAGTAACTGCGGAGTTCCCTGCCCTGCCCCAATAAAGATTTTGTAATAGGATCCTGGTCACCTTGTGTTTAAAAAATTGTTCCTCATACTTGGGATCAGGTCCCACACTTTTCTTGTAATACATTGTACAGTGTAGTTGTTTGGCAGCCTCTGGTAACTGAATAGCCGTACTATATTTGCTCAAAGCTAGGTTAGTTAACTCATTGGCCACGCTTTGTGGTCCTGTTTCAATAAGATCATTACTATACCAGTAATGTAAATCCCCTTGCCCTACCTGCAACATTTCATCCTGGATTTTCATACGCTTAGCCAAGATTCCTGATGCAGTTGGTACTGCTGCTATTCTAAAAACATGCATCAGATCCCTTCCTAATAAGTTAACAGGGCAAATCCGAGAGACAATCACCCGAAATCTAATGGTTTGATTAGTTTCAGGGTCCGTAAACCATAAAGGTTTAGACAAAGGTTCCTTATAGATGCGCGTCGCCGCTTTGACTAATACATAGTCATCAGTAGTCACATTGGACGGCACTGCAGTGTGTTTCAATAAGGTCCTAGAAACCCCTGAGTCACATAGAAATTTTACGTCCCTCCCTTCAACCTGTAATATGATTACCGGTTGCACTTCTAACTGCATAGTTGTAGCTAGAGCTGTCAGGCTAACAACCTGATATTCACCTTTTTCTGAAAAATCAGTTATCTCATGTTCCCATCCTGCACATTCCCCTTTACCTTCCTCAAAATCATCCTCATTCTGTATTACTGGCTCTTGCCAGTCGACCTCAGCACCTGGGTCTGGTTCGTCCGTGCTGCCATCATATAGTCATGCTGAACTATGATCTGGAGCAGCAGCGGATTTCCGGATTCGCAATCTCTTGCGAAATGCCCTTCTTACTGCATTTAAAACATTTCCCCCCTCTTGTCTGCCTCGTAATCTTCAAAATGTCCTACATTCCCTCTCCCTCTGCCTCTACCCGTCCTTCCTCTACCTCTGTTCGACGGACTTACATTAACATAAGTTCATCCGCTCACCGTAAAGGTTTGAGCCTGTTTTCTTTTCTTTTCCTCAAGATATTTATCTGCATGTAAGGGGATATTAGTCTGTGGACAGGGTATGTACTTTAGCTTCTTTTTGTTTTACTCTGATTTGTCTGTACTACGGTTCACGTAGTTCCAGAGTCTCCTCTGCTTGTTTTTTGTAAAACTGGAGGGTATTTTTCCCTGCTTCTCTGCCTCCTGTAAAACTGGAGGACACCTTTTCTTGATTTTCTGCTTCTTTTCTTGATACTGGGGTGGACCGACCATTTCTTTAGGGACTTCTGGATACAAGGGTGGGGCTGTCGGTTTACAACAGACAACAGATGTCTCATCTTCTTTATGGACAAAAAATGCACCTTTTGCACTTGAGCCACCACTTTCCTTATTCGAAAATTGTTCCCTATGCCTCTTATTAGCTTCTTTTAACCATTTCTGTGCTTGAGGGAATCCCACCTTTACTGGATTTTTAACTTTGCCTCCTGCGATCCCCTTGAGATCTCTCACCAAATTTTGACATTCTGATCTATTTAAGTTATTACTAAATCCATAATTTGTCTTTCATTTTTTATGTATTTTAAGTTTTTTTTTTTTCTTGGATGTAATTTAAACATATATTCCTCATCTTCAGTCCTTTTATTTAAGCAGTCCTTACTAGCACAACAACTGCTTCCTATTCTCATTTTTCTTATTTAAAAGAAAACTGTTTCCTTTCCTGAGATCTCTACGGTCTTTTGTAAAATTTAAACAAAAGAAATTCCTTTATGACTAGTCCCTTAAAAAAAGTACTTTTATAAATGTAAAGCTTACCGTACTGCATGGATCTTCCGCCTGTTAAATCACCGTCCACAGATCGAATCTAAGAGTGACTGGCCTCTACTTACGACTTCTTCATCGGAGGTCTTTCCGTTCAAAGGAGCCCGAGATTCGTTCTCCCTTCCTGTACAGGTTTTTCAGTCCCTCTTATGCGATTCGTACCGTGGAGAGGTGGCCCCGTTCTTGGCGCCAGAAATGTCAAAAGATTTTGTACTCTTAACATATACTGGAAGAATCACACAGATAAAAATAAGCAAAAAGGTTTATTTTACATGCATGGAGACATGCTACAAAGTACATGGTATGTCAGCAGTCTAATTTTTGTACACTTCACATGGGTTTTTATACCATTCTCTGCACGTACACAGTAGCTGGTTACTAGACAAGGAATTTCAGTCAAGGCTATAAATTCACATACTGGAGCCTTAGATGGTCAGAGGTCAGTCACAAGATAAGCTTGTGCCTGGACCAAGGTAACATCTGTGCATTCCTCTTTGGTCAGCAAATTTTTACAAGAAAAACAGCTTATTTTAACTTGCTTCTTTGCACACAATGCAATTTCACATTTTAACCCTTACTATACATGATACAAAGATGTTGAACACAAAGATTCTTACTACAACAAACAAATAAAAAAAATCAGTGGAGAGGAAGGTAAGTTCAGAGGAAAGTATGTAAGGGGGGTAAGGGGCGCATTAGCAGTGGTATAGGGAAAAAGGATTAGAGTGGTTCAGAGAGGTAAAGATGGCGCCACCGGAAGGAAGGGAAAGTTAGAGTCTGGGGGAGGGGTTGGAAAGAAAAGAAAGTGAAGGAAACTGGGGGGTAGGGGGATGGATGGTCACAGTGGCCTTAGCTGGTTGGAACCAGTACTGACCAGGCCAGGTCAGCAGTGTAAAACAGCACTGAAAATAACAATCAGAAAGGAAGCAACTGTGAAAACCAGAGCTGAAGATGTAAAAAGAGAGCAAGCCAGAGATGGAAATGTTGCAGATATAAATTTAAAAACAGGAGACAAAGGGTACAGGAAATGTGCTAGGGGTAAAATAACACTCTAGAATGTGTCTGGCAACATTAAACCTGCATATACTGGAACTATTAAGAGTTAAAATAACATTAAACTAAAAGTTATTGGTAGTTTTGTTAGTTAAAGCAACAAGGAATATGGTAGACTGCTGGCTTTGTGCTTCCTCCTGGTGGCCAAAGTAAGTTACTGCAGCCAGAAAAGCTAACCTGTGTATATGCTCACCTGCCCTGTAGTAATCCTTTAAATTATAAGGAGCAGTTCACTTTTTAAAAAGCTGGTTCACTTGCTTTTCCTGCATATCTCATATAAAGTCTCATATAGATGAGTGCTTACTATTTTATGTAACAGTATAGTCACTTCATTGTATTGTATATTTCTCTTGCATAGTTATTTTTCAACTTTGAAAGCCTGTGGCTGATGTCTTATTGGTTTAAGGGTTTATACTTTTTACCAGTACCTTTTCTGTGTGGTGACTAAACAACGAAGGCTGAGTTTTCAGAGCTAATTGCTACCATTTGAATGCTTAAAGGTTTGCTTATTTTAAAGATAGAATAAGGTGTATTTTTGTTTTGTTAGTTTGACTCACTGGTAGTGCTGTACAGTTACCTTGGGAGGTGAGTGTTTGAGCTGGAGGCTTGCCATAACCCCCCTGTATTTATCCCCATTCTGAAAAAGTGTGTGTGTGTGTGTGTGTGTGTGTGTGTGTGTGTGTGTGTGTGTGTGTGTGTGTAGAAAATAATTCTGGTCAAGTTTTAGTTACAGTTGGTAGGGCTGCACTGAAATGTACTGCACTTATTCTGAGGCGTGTGAAATCCTAGTTTTGTAGTTTGTAGCTCATTTGAGTATAACAGGGTTTGACTGCTATCTAAGGCAGCAGTGCATATTTACAATTTAACCCTAAAGGCCAATTGCATTTGTATACTAACTGCTACAAGTCAGTGGTGGGTGTCATACCAGATTTTGCTGGTTCAGTTGCACATAAATATTGACATCAGTGGTGCAGGAATAAAAGCATGTAGCCCCTGTATGCAACACTGTAAATGAGCTGGGGGTAGTCCTGTCCTAGTAAAAGAATACTTAAACTGCTTCTTGTGGAATTACCAGTGTCCTTACAATAAAAAATAGGGGTACAAGTTAAGTAATTGTTACCTATTGGCTTCAAAAATTCATCCATCTATCTAGCTGGAGCTTGTACTTCTGCCAACAAAACATTTGGCTTCTAGGTTCATAGGTTAGTACTAGGCTAACTGCCCTTGCGAGCCATTTTAAGCCTAGCCAGTTATCCCCTGTGAGATTCAAACCCTGTACTTTGTGTTTGTAAGGCAAACACCTTAACCATTAGGCCACTCTCCCATCCGAGGACATGTTTGTTCAGTTAATGGAAAACAGAAAATCTTAGATCCTTTGCCTAGGGAACTTTATCCGTGATATGTCAGTCTTCTTTGAAGTTTTCACTCAGGTATGTGGAACAACCAAATTTACTTTTGCAATAGTCTGCTTAAAGAAGAGGGCAGTCATAAAAAAAAATCTGCTAATTTGGGTCCTTACTTCTCAAACCATGAACTCAAAGACCTGTGATGTACTAAACATGCTGTAAGTGATCATTTTGCCTTATTTGTCATTTGGTCACATTTTTTGCTTTTCCCAGCCATAGATAGATAAATAACTAGGATTCAGAAAGAAACTGGAGCATGACACATACATCTGTATGATGCAGAACAGCATAGTCTGTAAGGTCATAGACTTTTGTCCTCTCATTGATAATGTGCTTCATTACTGTGTCAACACAGTCCTTGAGATCCTCAACAGTCTGGTCCTCAAAAATGGATGGCTGAGCACCTGAAAAGAAACTAACAATTTCCAGGAACAGATTATGGGATCAGTACTATGTGGCCAAATGGGATCATCATAGGATCTTAGGATATACAAGGCAAGTCTGACCAGAGGCCATGTGTGCCTTATCACTACCCAAACCTAAGTTCCACCACCTTTTGACCAGAGGCCAAGTGTACCTTGCAGTAGCCAGCCTTAGGCTCCACCACCATGTGTGCCTTACACTACCCAGCCTTAGGCTCTACCACCTTTAGCAAGGAGGGTGATTCCTTTGAGTCTTGTTGTAAATTTAGGAACACCCACCCAAATGTCTTAGTTTCATTTGAAGGGTGGCATTGTGACACACTAACTGACATGCTGGGGAAGCCTATACCAGAGTAAGGGGAGGAACTGGGTAAGGAACCCCTCTCTTTATCTAGTTTTATTTGTTTGTTGATGAAGGTTGAGATTGCTTAATCTGGTGTTGGCAGCACAATTTGACTTGTTGAGGAAGAGAACAACTGGATCTCTAAAGACAGAGTTAGCTTGGCACAGGTCTGCCCTCAGAAGCTTGTACGACACTTGAGTATAATAAGGACTCCAGTCTGTTCTTGTATCTAAGGTTTTTGAGTCCACAAATCCTTTTTATAAGAACATCTGGCTTTTCGGGGTTTTTAACATGTCTAGCCAGATACAAGCTGAGGGGTGCATTATATTCAGTAATTGGTCTGACTAGGGTCCTTAGTTTTTGAGACACTCCATTGGTAATTAGTTGTGAAATGCAGAGTCAGCACTTGCCCTATCCTTTGAGAATCATCACCCCTGTGCTGAGATCACTGATTCATATGGTAAAGTGGTGTTTTCAGTGAGGGTGAACTAAGATGCAAAGTGTTTCAGCTTCCTGGAGCGGATAATGCTGCATTTAGTTTGATCCCTTTTCTGTGCACCATGGATTAGCTTTAGTTCCTTCATTTTAAAGGATATATGTATCCAAAGGGAATTTAAAAACCACACCCAAATTATAGTCGTCAACAATCTGTGTTAACCGGAGATCACAGTTGTCAGTTTGAAGGTCTGAAATATAGATGACAAACAGAAGAGGACCCAGCACTCATCCCTGGGGGACATCACTGGTTACTTTTTGTCTGCCTTAGGAGGCTTCATCCATTCAGATAGTGCGTGTGTTCTGTCCATACACCATTAGGCTATCCCATCCTGCCTCATAGGGATTTATATTTAAGGCCATCAACTTATAAACAATTCTGTCATGTGGTATGATATAAAATGCCTTGGCCAGGTGATGGTAGGCCGCAGGAAAGGTGTAACCACTGTCATCAGTTTCTTTGAGAGGGACACACAAGTGGTCAAGACCAAGTCACCTAGAGCCATGTTTTACACCTGTGATTGGCCAGCCCTGTCACAGCATGCAGTCTGTAATCTATGTTCTCCTATGTTGAAGATTCTGCACACCACACTAGATGCCCGAATCACTTAGTGTCTACAACTCTTCCTCCTTTAGGCCACCATGTAGAGTCTGTGATGCTGCCACAGCTCCATGTATTGCTGAGTTTGAGATATAAACACTCAGTTTGTGTTTTGGAGGTGAAATGAATCTCACAGAAACAAAGGGAGAACACACAAACTCCAAACAAGCATTGTCGGAGGTCAGGATCCAACCTTGTAACTTGTGCATGGAAGGCGAAGACCTTAACCATTATGCCAACTGGTCTCACAAAGAAAACCCCACAGAAGCTGTCCTGCCCCAGACACAGCCTATCATGAGAGAAGAAGAAGAGCCCACCATAGAAGAAGTAAGAACAGCACAAAGGAAAATGCAGTCAGGGAAAGCAACAGGTTCCGATGAGGTTATAGCAGAAATGATGGGGGAGATGGGGGAAAAATGGATCCTGAGGGTACTCGTAGCAGTCTGGAGATGAAGGCGTATCCCAGATGACTGGAGAATAATCATACTACTAGGTGGTGCTGAATAGTTTAAGCCCAACCAACTTTCTAAATTCTGAGCATTATTTTGCCTCTGTAGCTGAAAAGGGGGTTATTTTATCTTGTCAAGTGCCATTTGCACAGTCATAATGCTATGTTTTGACATTGTTTCAGATCATTGATTGAACCATGTCAATGAAAAGTGTGGAATTTTCAAGTGTGGAACACTGCGCCATCATGAAGTTCCTATTCCTGGAGAAGAAAACTCCAAAGGAAATCCATGAATGTATGATGCAAGCATCGAGTGACAGGTGCCCTTCTTACCTGAACTGTGAAGAAGTGGTGTGCAAACTTTTGGTGTGAAGATTTCAAGACCAAAAATGCAGCAAAGTCTAAGAGGCCTCAAACAGTGTCATGACCTGATTTTGGCAGATCAGCGAATATCAGCTATAGATACCCAGGGAACGTGTTGGGTTTATAATCCATGAGTAGCTGGGTATGCAGAAGCTGGCAGCCAAGTGGGGGGCCAAATGTTTGATTGCCTACTAGAAAACACCTTGAGGGGACACTTCCAAGTTAATTCTGTGGCATTTTCATCAAGCTGGTGCAGACGTTTTGGAATGACTAGTTACTGTTGATGAAACTTGGTTACACCACTATGATCCTGAGACAAAACAACAGTCCATGCAATGGTGGCACTCGGGTTCACCAAGGGCAAGGAAGGTCAAGACCCAAAACTCAGAAGGAAAGGTCATGGCCACAGTGTTTTGGGATCATGATCAGATGTTTTAATGACTTTCTTCCAAGGGGCCAAACAGTTAATGCAGAATACTGCTGTAACTTGTTGTGCCGATTAAAGGAGACATTGAAAGACAAAAGGAGAGTGAAGCTGCAGAAAGGAATTCTGTTTTTGCAAGATAATGCACTTGTTCACAAGACTGCCTGAACTATGAATGTTTTGATGAAATTGGGGTTTTGTGCATAGACCACCCACCCTACCCATATGACTATTTCCTGTTTCCAGACCTTAAGTGTTTGAAAGGGTGGCAGGTTTTGAGAGATTCGGAGGTGATTGGAGCAGTGTTTCAGTGACCAGACTTCATACTTTTTTTGGCAGGGTTACAGAAATTTCAGACATGATGTGCCAAGTGTGTTGTACTTTGGGGTGAATATGTTGAATAACTTGTAAGTTTCATGGCCCCACATCATTCCCTTCTTAGTCAGTCTTAGAACTTTTTAGCACCCCCTCGTAGTGCCAGTTTACAAGAACAAAGAGGACATCAACAACTGTGGGCAGTACAGAGGTGTCAACACATTGCATGAATGTTCTGTAGATGGTGATTGATAAATGGATGAACAGAAGAGCAGAAAGTAAGATGGGAGATGAGCAGTTTTAATTTGGATCAGGATGCAGCACAATTGACCCGATGTTTGTAGTGAGACAGATACATGAGAAGAAGCTAGAGATGAGGAGAGTCCAGCTGGGCCTTCCTAGACTTGGAGAAACCATATGACAAGGTCCCAAGAAAGCTGATTTGGGCAGTATTGCAGAGGTTCGAAGTCCCAGAAACATTGGTAGAATTAGTGCACACTATGTACTAGCACCCAATGACTTAAGTAGGAACAGTGTTCGGTCTGACAGAGGAGAGTTCTCAGTGGGAATGGGTGTGCACCAGGGTTCAGCTGTGAGCCCACTGCTGCTCGTACTGGTGATAGATTAGGTTTGAGGGGAAAGATCAGCAAAGTTACTGTATGCAAATGATGTGGCACTGCAAGCAGACTCTGAGGAAGAACTTCTGCAGTAGATAGGGAAATGGTATGCAAAATGTAGGGCACATGAGATGAAACTATAGATAAGACAGTCGTAATGGCAGCAAATTGGGGAAATCAGAAGAAGCTGAGAATTGAGATAGAAAGGAAGATAGTGGAACAGGATAACCGCTTCAAGTTTCTAGAAGGGCTGGTTGAGGAGAAGGGAAGTCTGAATCAAGGGGTCAAAGCTAGAAACAAAGGGGCTACAGTCAACTGGCATAAAGTGTTAGGTGTAGTGTGTAATAGAAGAATGCCAAAGAAGGTGAAAAGTAACGTGTACAAAACAGTAGTGCGACCAATACTACTGTATGGTACAGAAACCTGGGGAGTAAAGGCAGAGCAAATGAGGAAGCTAGAGGTGATGGAGATGAAGTGCCTGAGATGGGTGGTGGGATACACACTAATGTATAGACGAAGAAATGAGGACATACGAGCAGAAGTCAGAATAGCTCCAGTTGCAGAACAAAATATCAAAGAGAACAGATTACTGTGTTTCAGGCACATGTGTAGAAAAGCAGAAGGCAGTCTGGTGAAGAAGATTTGGGACAAACAGGAAGAAGGTAAGAGGAAGCGAGGATGTCCAGCAGAAAGTTGGATGGATTGTGTGAAAGAAGATCTGTGACAGTCCAGTATGTGTGTGTGTAAAAGAAGGCAGGAGTATGGCATTAAATCAAGAGAGATGACATTTAACACGGCACCCCAACCCCATGTAGAAAATGGGGGAAAAGGGGTTGGTAATGATGATGATGACTCAAGTGGTCAAGGTTCAGCATGCAGGACCTGTCATTATATAAAGCCAAGTTGTAGTGGGTCTAACTTAACTGGACGGTGCAGTGGTGCAGCAGTTGCATGTCGCCTCACAGCAAGAGGTTCTCCAGTTCAATTCTCGGCTGTAGTGCCTTCTGTACAGAGTCTGCATGGCCTCCCTGAATTTGTGTGGGTTTCCAGGTGATCCAATTTATTCCCACTTTATAAAGACCTGTGTCTGGAGCATTTCTTCCTGGGACTCCACTGAAAATTGGCTTTGTTCCGAGTCGGACTTTCCCAGTAACCAAATGTTAAATAATGGTGAAATAAATTGGATCACCTGGAAACCCACACAAATTCAGGGAGGCCATGCAGACTCTGTACAGAAGGCACTACAGCCGAGAATTGAACTGGAGAACCTCTTGCTGTGAGGCGACATGCTAAATAAAATAAATAAATAAAGTAATCAGAGTTTTGATGTTGTGATTTATGAAGTCAATAATGACACACTCCATGGCTTTACTAGTAAGACTCATGAAGCTGATTGGTCTGTAGTTCCCTGGGACCATGGTAAGTCCTGTCATATCAGTGTGCTACGATTCAGACACATAGCCTATAGCAGGAAGTTAGGTAAAGAGTCTCAGGAGGTGATCTTGTGCTTATTTAGCAATGTTTATTAGGCAACCAGCTATGTGGTCTGTGCCAGTGAAGAAAATGGTCTTGGTTTTTGAGAGTATTTTTTAAGACAATATTCTTTAGTGAGGAAAGTGACTCAAGGAAGGTGTGAAATGGGATGATAGCTTTCAGGGGAGAAATTTGCTGCAAGCTTGTTAACCAGTATATTTGTAATATCCTTTGGGTCTGAGTGGGAGACGCCATTATAGGGAAGCTTACAGCAGACTTGAAGGTTATTTCTTAGTTTTCTCATGTAACTGAAGAAGGATTGTAGTTATCCTTTACTTCACTGCTAGTATTAATTTGTGTGATGTTTTGCTGGTCTTTATAGTTGCTTTCAATATCCTTGTGAGGTTTTTAGTACTATTTTGATAGGTTTATAGCCATAAAAGGCACTTTAAGGAGATTTTCCTTCTGTTATACAGTTTATATCAGTAGACAACGATTTATTTTTGTATTTACCACAACACTTTTTTACAAGGGTGTGGTATACTGACCTTTAAAACATGGGTCTGCTAGAGAGAGAGAGAGACATTAGAAGGATAGGTGAAGTCTGTAAGGATTAAAAACGTGCTGCTTATAAGGATATCCTGTATGAATGCCAGGCATTTATCTTGGTCATCTGGAGCCATACAGAGTGAATGATATCAGGCTGTGCGTTGGAAAATACATTTCCCTAAGATGACCTGTAGTTCAATAAGCCCAATGGGTGGGTATTTGGGTATCTGTTTTGAAGGGTTATTTTCTCTATTGTACCTTGGCACTCCACCACCATTTCAGGTGGATTTGAAGGTGTGGTGGGTTTTGCTGTCTAAGGATTTGAATCATGTCTTGCCAACATGGACATGTTCCAAATGCAGACCTGCCTCAAGGTCAGGCAGTTTATTGTTAAGCTTTCTTGTGTTGAGTAGCAGGGAAGCAATTGTCCCAGAGTCAAAATCAGCTCATGGTGACTCCATTGGTAGACCCCATAGGGCTTTAGCAGCTTGTATTACTAAAGTAGATTGCCAAGCATTTTTTTTCCACACAGTTACTGCTGCTGCCCAGTTGTGCCCCATTCAAATTTTGAACCCAGGTCTACCAGTTGATAATCCTTTGCCTTAATGATTGTGCTATTAGGCTGTGTGTTGAGTAGAGTAACCTTGATGTAATCTGTTTTGGTTTTGTAGGTGTCATCAAATTGTGATGTTCATTAGATGACCTTTGCAAAACCAATGGGGGCGGCAAGAGCTTAGTACAGTATGTGAAAACTCTTGAACAAAAGATGTAGTTGGACTGTTGATTATTTTGTCCCAGGGTGATGCATGTCTATATCAATGTTTCTCATGAGTGGGTGTCAAATGAGAAAACAGCTGTGGAAGTAGTACTCCAGTGATGCTGTGGTCCCAACATCACACACGCAAATTGATTGTTGTGAGATTGGAATTCTCATCTTTCTAATTATACAGTGTAGAATACACAGTACTTAACACAAGAACCACTGCACAAGTCTGACTTCTATGGTATCGGAGTGCATTTTACAGAGAACGATATCAGCAATGTGTTGCAGAGAAGATGATATCGGGACAAGGGTCTGACCTCTACATTAATAAAGACCCTGCAAGCTGCAGTTATAATATTCAGCCTAAACAGTTCAAAGCAACACAATCCAGGAAAGCTGTAACTAAACTATTCTGCCTAAACAGTTTACCCAACCACCATTGTACAAGCTGCCAGTTTGTCTAAATTAAAATATGGTGAATGATTATATGGCATATGTTTTTTAAAGTATGCATTCAAAGGCCAAAAAAGATGAACTAAGGGAAAGTTTACAACTTACAGGTGTCAGAGGCATGGCCTCATGCTCAATGCCAAAAAGTGCATTGTCATCCCCTTTGGTAAAAACTCTGTACCCATGAACTACCGCATAAATGTCAGTCTACTTAATGCTGAATGTGTGATAAGAGACCTGGGGACCCAGGTGGACAGTAGTCTCTCCTTTAATAATCACATCGCCACAGTAGTCAGGAAATCCTTCTATGTGGCACACCTCATCACAAAAGGGTTCTCATCCAGGAAAAAAGAGGTCATTGTTCCGCTCTACTTGGCACTCATTAGCCCATTATAGAGTACAATGCTCCTTTTGAAATGTACCTCACAAGACTCTGCAGCAGCTGGAAAGGCCACAGAAGGTACCTCACAAAGAGGATTACTGGCCTCAAACAGATGCCCTACACTGACTGCCTCAAAAAACTCCAGCTTTACTCTGTAGCATATCGCCTACTCCAAGGAGATCTCTGCCTAACATATAAAGCTATGTTAAACCCACAGCTGTTGGACATGCTACACCTAAAGAAATCTGAATCCCTCCGAGCTACACGCTCTAGGGACATAAACCTTGTCACTACAATAAACAGGACACGCTGGAGGGATAGATTCCTGTCCCAGAGACTTCCTATACTCTGGAACAAGCTCTCCATCTATGTCAAACAAAGTTCCTCGTTAGCACTCTTCAAGATAAATCTGGATGAGTGGATGGGAAATAGGAAATACAACCCGGGGATCACTTCTGTGTCTCTGCTCGACAGGGGCACAGGAAATTTAACTTTCTTGGGTGGTGTAAGCCAGGGAACCTTTTTGGCTAGGCTTACTTAGGCCCATGGGCTGATAGCCTAGTACTTACCTATGAACCTATGTGAGTGAGTCAACTCAGAAAATACATGGTCTTATTTCCTCAGATTCATCAAATTTGTGATTTTGTTTGTAGATACCCTCTAAAATTAATCATCAACAGAAGAATCAGGGAAGGATTTTGTTTCATTTCTGTGAAAAAAAAATCTTATTTTTCTCTCCCTCTTTTAAAATTTGAAGGATCCATAGTGATACACTGACACACACACACGCACACACACACACACACACATATATACACACACACACGCACACATATATAGACACACACACATGTATTGAAGGAGCCATAGTGACACACTGATTGTCTTTATCTTGCAGACAAATACCAACACAAAAGTTATGCTAAAAGGAAACTTTGTTTGCAGTGGGTAAGTTCACCTGCACCACAATTTTGTGTTAGAATCCCACACATATCCTGATTTGTATATAACCTCTGTGGCTACACAACATTGAAGAAAAGTCCACATTCCAACTCCACCTAATGTGGCTTTCAGTGAAATTGTGCCACAGTATTGTCAGTCCATGACTGATTACCTGTCTAGTTCCCGAACTTAACACCTTGATTAAGTGTAAAACTTTCCCAGGTATCCTAACTCCTCCTCTTTTTTTCTACACTTCTGTGTTTGAAATGCCCCTCTCCTGAACTCCTTTGCATTGCAGTACATAAGTATAGTTACGTCCACCAACTCTCGTAGGCCGCAGTTTCATTTTATGAAGTGTTTCATTGTCTTGCATGCATTTTGCTGGAATTTTGTTCTTTTCCTTGGCCTTTAATGTCGTAATCATTTTGAATTTTTTAATCCTGTCTTCATACTCATTATTTTTTTACCTTTCTCTTTTCACTGTTTTATTCCTTTTGGACCATTCTGTGTAAGTCTTGCAGGCAGACACATTTGTTCTCCATATGTTCTTGATAATTTTTGGATTATTAGGCATTAATACATTCATAGGTCAGACTTAACCTCTAATCTTTTTGCAGTTTTACCAAATAAATGCAAATGTCTGATTGACTTATCAAGAATTACATTTTCAGTCCTTGGAAACTGCCTATGTGATCAGGTCTTTGTCCTTGTGTAACCGTTAATTACCTGAATGTGTAAAATCCCTTCAGGGCAGTAGTACCAGTTATAATCTTATTTCAGTTTGTGTTTGTAACACTCTTCTGGTAATTCTTGAAGTAGATTAAATGTTTTCTTTTCATACTTGGCTTCTAGCAAATATTTTGTTAGCATTGCTAAATGTGTAGACATTGATGTTTATCTAGGCATGACTTGCAGTGGACTCCCCATATTTTGCTGTGAATTTAAAGAACTTTCTTTCTGTTTGACCCTCTCACTAGTCCTATTCTGGCTTTAATGTCAGTTGTGGTCATTTCTGAAGTCTAATTCCTGGACAGTGTGGTGCCCCTTGTAGTCCTGACTTAGTCTGGTTCTTGAGCCCTACTGCTCCAAAGGTTTTTTCTACACGGTTTTATTTCATAAGAAATATCTCCGTAAACCTTGTCAAAGATGTAGAGTTTAATCTGCACATGACTTACTATGACCTCCTTGTGTTTACTTCCAAGTTGTGTTTAACTCTCTCACCAGCCTGGTCCTAGCTTTGGTGCCAGTTGTGGGTATAGTTTACATTTTGAGCATCCTTGGGAGATTTGCAGATATTGATGCAGGCCTCTATTTGTTCCGCTGACCTAACCATTGTGGAACACTTTCGTCATGATTCCAAGCTGAATGGAATATTTCTTGTTGGACTGTCTCACCAGCCCAGTCTGTCTTATGTGTCAGTTTCTAGTTTTATGTCTTTTGGGATTGAATCAGCTGATGCCTGCCTTCTACACTGTTTCAGCTTTGGTGCTTAGGACAGGACTTTTCTTAGGTCATTCTCTTCAAATTGCTCTCCTCAGCATCGATCCCTCAAAAGCCCACTGACAACTTACTTTTTATAAGTGTTTATTGAGGGATTCAGGCTAATGTAGGTAATAGGTCCACCGCGTGTGGGCTTTAGGCACACATCCCTTCCTGCTTCCAGAAGGAATGTGGAATGCAACTCAAAGTACATGTTTAAAAACAGAGAATGACAAAATGATGGAAAATATAAGAACATTGTCAAAGAGATTGTAAAATCTGTCGACTTTAATGAACTAGGAAATTTACCCCGGGGATCACATCAGTCACCCTGGTAGACAGAGGTCCAGAGAAGTAAGTACAGTGGGAATAAATAGCCAGGGAATTGTTATGGCAGTATAGGCCCTAGGGCTGATAGCCTAGTACCAACCTATGAACTATATTGCAGAATTCTACAACATGTATGTTTGTTTCAGGAAAAAGTGAGATGTAAGATGTGTGTTGTCTTTATTTAAATTATTGTTGCGACTAGCATGTTGGACATGCAGTGTGGTTTTCTTTGCACTAGACTGCTTCAAACATCACATGTGATGTGGGGAATTTAGAAAATTATGTGAAGGTATAATTCACGCTTGTAAATAGGGACATATCTCCAAAACATATTGACATCCTAAATCAGGCCTGAAAATAAGAGCATTCCCACCAAAATAGGTACAGCTGAGAGGTCTGTTTGGTGTCTGCACTAATGATGCCTGTCTTTGTTCTGTTTGGTACCTGCACTATCGATGCCTGGCTTTGGTCTGTCTGGGACCTGCACTATTGATGCCTGCCTTTGGTCTGTTTGGTACCTGCACTATTGATGCCTGCCTTTGGTCTGTTTGGTACCTGCACTATCAGTGCCTGGCTTTGGTCTGTTTGGTAACTGCACTATCAGTGCCTGTCTTTGGTCTGTTTGGTACCTGCACTATCGATGCCTGTCTTTGGTCTGTCTGGTACCTGCACTATTGCTGCCTGCCTTTGGTCTGTTTGGTACCTGCACTATTGATGCCTGCCTTTGGTCTGTCTGGTACCTGCACTATTGCTGCTTGTCTTTGGTCTGTTTGGTACCTACATTATCAGTGTCTGCCTTTGGTCTGTTTGGTACCTACACTATCAGTGCCTGTCTTTGGTCTGTTTGGTACCGGCACTATCGATGCCTGTCTTTGGTCTATTTGGTACCGGCACTATTGATGCCTGGCTTTGGCATTCATTTGGCTTTGAATAACCTGCAGCTGAGGACATTTTTCTGTCTGGGTGCTGCTGGCACCCAGCCCACTTTTGAGTTGGACTTGTAGACACTGGAACCCTTTCATCACTGTGATGGTCAGTGTTGGCTGCACTTTGGTGCTGACAAGACTTTTCAGAGTTGAGGTTTTTGGCACTGATGAGGTTTTCAGTAGGAGATGAAATTCTTCCTTGAAGTGGTTTCTTTGTTTTCAGAATGATATTTTGATCCTTTCCTCAACACCTGGATTGCTTTTAAATTTTAAATAGTGAATGGAAATCTCCTTGATCTGGCAGTTAACACAGAGGACTAAACTCAGACTTGTTAATGAGCCACTTCCTATTTAAGGGATACAGGGTTTGAATCTTTCCACCTTCATTTGCCTATTGTGTGACATTGAGCAAGTCACTTAACCAGAAAGTACTTGTGCTCCTTCTTAGGTTTGGTCAGGGCCTGTTGTCTGACATATTCTGCAGTTATGCAGAGTCTGTCCTCCTCCTGCTCCTGTATGGAGGGTGGGGCTATTCAGTAGCTAGGTGGATCCTAGTTGTGTTTGCCTTTTTATCCGTATTCCGGAAAGTTCTCTTTGGGGTACTACTTTCAGTATAATGTCTGACTTTTCCTTACTATCCTGCAGCCAGTGTTCTCTACTAAGGTTCACCCAGGAATTGTATTGTGACATATTCTGAGGTTTTCCTCTCTACTAAGGTTCACCCAGGAATTGTATTGTGACATATTCTGTGGTTTTCCTCTCTACTAAGGTTCACCCAGGAATTGTATTGTGACATATTCTGTGGTTTTCCTCTCTACTAAGGTTCACCCAGGAATTGTATTGTGACATATTCTGTGGTTTTCCTCTCTACTAAGGTTCACCCAGGAATTGTATTGTGACATATTCTGTGGTTTTCCTCTCTACTAAAGTTCACCCAGGAATTGTATTGTGACATATTCTGTGGTTTTCCTCTCTACTAAGGTTCACCC